>NW_026936742.1:585000-742702 GCF_032062105.1 Saccostrea cuccullata
TGCATTAGGATTTATTGGCATGAATGGCAGGACATTTATTATTTAACAACTCCTAGCATTAATACACCTTTAATGTGTAGAAATTATTAGTCACTGTCATGAGCTCTTTCTTATACAGTACATTTATCTCCACTTAAAAAAAAAACCATGTATTCTTTTTAGATTAAGAGATTTGACAAATCCAGCCAAGAAGTTTAAGATAGAAGCTAATGCCAAGCAGCTGTACATGACGGGGATAGTCATCATGCATAAGGAGTGTAATGTAGTGGCAGTGGAGGGCGGGCCAAAACAACAGAGGAAATTCAGGCGACTCATGCTCAGCAGAATCAAATGGAACGAGGATAAACATAAAAAATCAGCAAAAGATGATGGTAAAGTTTATAGTCTTCTCCAAGTATCCATCCATATTTATCAGATTGGGTCTTTACTAGTCTGCTGGTATTTGTACTTATACACACTGATTTTTAATTGTTTCAATCAAATTATCTGATGAAATATTTAATCTGAAATTTTTTTTAACTTATTTAATGAAAATTGCTTCCACAAGATTCCTATCTTGATTTTGTAAAAGTACCACATGTTTTTAACTCTTTGAAAGCCCCGCAAAATAAATACCAAGATACAAATTTTAAAAAGTCTGTAAACCAACTTTTATATTCTACAAATATTCCTGAGTTCCACGACCTACTTTAACTCACGAATAATATCACCATGAACCATTTATTTTGCTAATCATTTGCAGAGAATGTTTCCTCAATCACAGAATTAAATCGTCGTAGATTGATTTCAAACTGATGAATCGCGAATAATAGATGACTCAAATAATAGTTGGTTTACAGTGGTTTCCTCAAGAGTTTCAAAGTTCGAGTACATGTTTTGTAACAAAAATATCAATAAGTAATTTGAATGTGTAATTTGAAACCCAAAATGCAAGTAAAATTTTCAGATAAAGGAATTGCTTTGATATAATAATTTAACCAGCACACAAGGAAACAAAAATTTGTTATAGTGATAAAAATCCTAAATCCCTGAGTGGAATGTAATTACATGTACTGTAGATCACTAAATTTTCGCGACACCTTATTTTCATTGACTCTTGATTAGCGAGACAAAATTTTCACGAATTGCGGTTCTTGCTCTTTATAATCTTAAGAAATGCTATTATACGCGAGAATTAAATTTTCGTGAGCACACTGTCTCGCGTAATTACGCGAAAATAAAGTTCTCGCAAATAAAAAGTGATTTACAGTATATATTCTGTATATATTTCTAGATGACAGTGATTCAGAGGAAGAGCAGGATAAATCTAACAAATGTGTTCTAGTGTGGGAGGTAAGTTTGTTTACAAAGGAGTAGTCTAGCAAATCTTGTTTATCTTTTAAAATTTTGAAGTGAAATTAACAAAGTACTTTGTTCATGTCAGAATGAACAGTAGCAATCATTGCAGAAAATATACATAACCAGTCTAAGAAGGTTTTTAAACTTTTGGAGGAAATGGTTGCAATTTTTTCAGTCAAATTGCTTAATTTGCAGCTCCTTAAAATTTCCACATACATAGTACTGAAATCATCATTGTTCTTTACCTTTGTATACTCACAAGTTTACAAATCTACATATTTTGTACACATATTGAATAACTTGAATATACATGTACTACATAAATGAGTAGTCCACGAAATAACATCCCCTTAAACCAAAAAAATTTTGCTTGCCCACGAACAAACTTAAGGAATTGAAATGATTCCACAGTATATCTGAATTGACATTCAACTTTAATAATTTTTTTATGCCCCCCTTCGAAGAAGGGAGGGCATATTGCTTTGCTGCTGGCCGTCGGTCTGTCGGTCCACTTAGTTTCCGTTCATTTTCTTCACAACCGTTGCACATACTGAAATGAAATTTGGTATACAGATTTATCAGAAGAATATCCAGGCCAAGTTCTGTTTTGGGTACGATCGTGCCATTTTTTACAGAGTTATGCCCTTTAGACTTAGAAAAATTCCAATTATAATCTGTCCATTTGTCCTTAAGGAGATATGAGTGGACATGTATCCAGTTAAAGATAATTAATGAGCTTAGTGTGGGAAGTTGGGCATCTCTGATCAGTGTTATCTATATCTCCTGAGAATTTGACAACAGAAGGAAAGATCTCTCCTCTCTAATTCTCTTAATTGTAATTTATTGCCTGTCAAAACATTTATTTACCAGCCTTTTTTAAAAAAAAAAAAAAAAGAGAATGTGATAGTTAATAGCAAAATTAATTTGATTTTTTATGTTATAGTGTATTTATATGGGTTTTTTTTTAACAGTCAATTTACAGTGTCATGTCGCACAAAATTGACAAACAGTTAAAATTCATATTTTCAATGTAATAAAAACAATGTAATGAATTTAGAGTCAAGAAGAAAGAAAATGAAGAATGTTTCATTAGCTACAACAAATTCAATCTTGCATTTAAAAGAAATAGTTTTTACATGTCAATGCATGCACCCTATATTATTGTTCATGATACCCATAGGAACAATAAATAATGATAAAATTTTGGAGAGAAAAGACCATGATTCCCAAAAGGTTTGATGATGGCTCCTTGATGAAGTTGGGAGAATTTCACACCTGTTACATGTATTTATACACAAAGCTTTCAAACTTGGCAAAAGTATACAGGTGTATTGTGGCCTATTTCAAGGTCACTGTGACCTTTAATTTAAGTGATTTTTTTTTAAAAATTAAGTCTTTTAAATTTTAAATTTCATAATCCTAAAAATGTAAAAATATAGTTGTATCCTTATTAAAAAGTGTTAAATTAAGTAAAAACATATTTTTTCATCATATACTTCACAGGAATCTGTAACAAGTGTCAATGTTTTGAGAGGAATTCAGTTTGTCCCATGGGCATAATTATCAAGCACTGGTCAAGAAGAATTTTGATAGCAGAAATGCACATGTCAAATTAGAGAGAAATTAATGAGTTTATTGTCAGGAGCTAACTGGTAATCTCTAGATCTGATCATGCAGCTGCTTAATTTATCTCTTGGGAGTTGGGCAAAGAGAAATGGCCTCATAGTTGCTTGTATTAATTAAGAGTTCTTGATGGCTGTAGTCCAGATAAAGAACATTCAATCGGTGTAATGTAATTAAAACATATTGATGTTTTAGTGTATGATAAAAACTAAATTAGTATTGTATAATATATACATGTGTTTATTGAAAAAAAAATTTACATTTCAATTTTATATGCCAGTATTTGGAACACATTGCAGTCATGTCTCACTTAGAATTTTGTAGTCTAAAGAATAATTTATTTTTTATTAGACTAGCATTTCCATTATTTCATAAAATATGCAATAAAAAAATTAAAGCTGCATGCTTATGGATATTTGTTAAGCTCTAACACAGCCAGTTTAGAATTATTTGACGTATTATATGTTATATTTAATCCCTACACTGTAAGTCTCTTAGAGATGTATGTACAATATTTTAAACATGATAAGAAATGGAAATTAAATCATTGAAATTTGTGTCTATCTGTTAATCAAGGCTACCTGATTTTCTTGCACCCTAACCAATTTATGATTATTATTGAACAATATTTGACGGGCGTATCATGCTGTGGCGGGGCACTAACTTTATTGACAGAGTTATGCCCCTTGGACTTAAAAAAAATTCCACTTATTTGCAGTTTCAGTTCATTTTCTCTACAAAGGTTACACATATTGAAATGAAATTTAGTATACCGATTTTTCAGCTGAATTTCTAGGTCAGGTTTTGTGTTGGGTAGGATTGCACCATTGTAGACAGAGTTATGCCCTTTTGGACTTCGAAAAAATTCAAATTTGGAGGGGGGGGCATAAGTGTTTTACAAACATCTCTTGTTTCTTAAAGATTTTGTTGTGTGTGCTTTATCTCTGGATATAATACTAAAATGCTTTCTCTTCAGTATTTTGGAACAAATAGTATTATCAATGCTAAGTTTTTGTTATTGTTTCATATAGGGAACCACCAAACAGAGAGCTTTTACAGACTTTAAGTTTAAAGTGTGTCCAACAGAGGCATTCGCCCGTGAACAGTTTAAAAAGTGTGGTGTGGAGCAATACTGGGACTTAGCCTTCAGTGGAGCTGTGTTAGAGTCGACACAAGACGAGGACTTCTTATAGCATCAATGTCTACACTGATCTGATGTCAGATGAAGGAAAAAATTATTTGTCTAATAAAAACTAATTTTATTCAAATTGATCACTGTCAGTGTCCTATTGTGATTAAACTAATTTCATGACATCATCATTAGTTAAAGAATACATGGATGTTATACAAATTGTGAAAAAAGTGCAAAAAAGAAATTAAAAACGAGAAAAGAAAAGCAAAGAAAATAGGATTGAATCTTGATTTAATTGAATAAAGTTGGGGAAATATTGTTATATTTTTATGACACGTACCCTTCAAAGAAGGAAGGGCATATTGCTTTGCTGCTGTCTGTCGGTCCACCATCCGTTTCCATTCATTTTCTTTGCAGAGGTTGCACATATTGAAATGAAATTTGGTATACATATTTATCATAAAAATAGCTAGGTTAAGTTCTGTTTTAGGTACAATCGAGTCATTTTGGTATGCCCCTTGGACTTAGAAAAATTCCAATTATTTGAGGGCGTATAAGTGTTTTACAAACATCTCTTGTTTCATGTTTTTATTTGTTACATACAAATCAAAGATTAGCATACAATATGTAATTACACTGTGCATAAATGGTTCAAATTAACATGTACACAATTGTATTATTTTCTTTAATCTATTAGAATTTACGGTTATATCTTGGCTATTACTTCCCTTAATCAATAAGAACATTTAATCAGACCCTGTAGCATGCAGCAGTTGAGGAACATCTGCCACTATTTCTGTTAAATAAGTGTGATCTGCACATTTGATCGCTGTGGCACTTCCACTGTCACATCTATAGTATGCATCGCATGGTCTCGTACTGAACTGGAAACTACCGTCTGGTCTTCCGCTACAGCTGGGAAGTAGTCCTACTCCAACTGGATCAGATGAGGGTATAGCAAACTTTTGTGTGCATGTACCATTGTAGGGGTAGGTTTGTGTTCCCCACAAGTGGTCAACCGGACACTGCCCCTTCACTAATCTGTTTTGGTAGCATCTAATAAATTCTTTTTGTGAGTAGGAGAAAGGATGTTCGAATACACCATTAGGTAGATGCAAACAATTGCTTGGATGATTACCATTACCACAGTTTCCCATATGTCGGTTAAGGAATGCAGTGTACTAGTAGCTGCCTGAAAAAGGAGTGATTTGGTAATAAAGATGAATTCAGATAATAATTCTATTTATAGAAAAAGGTCAATTCACTGACTAATCAAATGGAATTGTTATTACTCAGGGCTCTTACCCCCTTTTTTTGGTATGATATTTTGCTAATATAAAAATAAAATTTCTTATAGATGCTGGTTCTCCCGCGTTTTAATTGCTATTAAGTCGAGCAATAGGTATTCTGGGAATATTCCACCCTATTTTTTCATGTTTTAGGAAATTTATGTTTATTTCTAGGGGCTTCTGAAAGCGTTCCTACGTACAGGCTTGCCAAATTACACCATTTCCATCTAATATGCTTAACCGATAATGTAACTTAAACAAGAGGCCAGGGGCCACATCGCTCACCTGAGCACTGGCTAGGAAAAAAAAAACAAACAAAACATTTATCAACTATTGTTTCCCCAACCTATCCTTGGGGGTTATGATTCAGATTGAACAATCTTGAATACACACCACCCAAGGATGCTTGGATATAAAACGAGGTGTTTGTAAAACCCTTATGCCCCCTTCCCCCAAATAATTGGAATTTTTTTTAAGTTGAAGGGGCATAACTCTGTCCAAAGTGGCCAGATCATATACAAAACTTAAGTAAGTAGGTATTTTTATGATAAATCTGTGTACCAAATTTCATTTCAGTAATTGCAACCTCTGCGAAGAAAATGAACGGAAACTGATGGTTGACCAACCGACAGACTGACGAACAACAGCAAAGCAATATGCCCTACCTTCTTCCAAGGTAGGGCATAAAAAGACCAATCATAGCTTTGCTGTTCTAGAGTAGAACATTTTTCCTGTAAATTCCTATGTAAAACATTGATTGACCATTGTGGCCTCGCCCTACCCCCGGGGGGTCATGATTTGAACAAACTTGAATCTACACCACCTGGTGATGCTTCCATATAAATGCATGTATGACTAATCATGCTTATGCTGTTCTTGAGAAGAAGGTTTCTTAAAGTGACAATACGGCGCATCTCTTCAAAAACAGACTTGTTAAAATTTTCCTGTAAGATTTGGAATTTTTTTCATACTCATAAATGTATACACTTTCAGAAAATTACAAATTTCATAAGTAAATAATTCTGATTATTTCATTAAAATTAATAATTATTTATGGCCCATAAATATATACATCACAACGTGTTCGAGGTTCCACATTCCATGCTATTCACGCGTGCGTATAGTTTTCATAAACAAAACAGCATGGTAAGAGAGGGAAGCACGGTAGGCCTGCTACATTGACAAAGTCGACCAAAACGAAAAACAAAACCAAAAATAGGGCTTGAAATTAAAAAGCAACATTCCTGACACAAATTTAGTTGGGAGATTAATATAATCATTGGATGAAGAAGAAACGGGATCTCTGCGACATTCCCGTGGGGCTCGCGAAGGTTCTACCCTACAGGTTTGTTGATGCATGCTATTATTTCTCGTATCTCCATGGCTTTCAAAGACAAAAAAAAACTGTGTAAACTCAACGTAAAAATGCACTTATGACATATGAAAATTATTGCCATTTGAAAGGCAAATTGTATTGGAACTGCAGAAAGATATTTTGTTTGACATTTTGCCGCGATGACGTATGATTTGTTGGATTTTCCTTTCCTGTACCCCAATACACAAAACGTCAACATTTGTACTTAATCATGTTAAATTCGTCTGAATGCAGACTAATATGTTAACAATTATTAATTTACCGGAGAGTTAAGATATGTTGATTCATTATAATTGTAAACCCTACATTGTATGCACGTGCCGTTTTAGAATTCACGTGGTACAAATAAACAGAACTAAGTTGTACGACCCTTGATTTTCCGGCAGATTTTTAATTACGTTAATTTTACATGAGGAGAGAATATTTATTTTTCTCAAATGCTTACTTCAACTTTTTACCTTATTCCTGAATGATATATTGGGTAAATTTGAATGAAAAAGCACACGATTTGCAGCCGTATTGCCGCTTTAAATATTTTCCTTATACATTCCTATGTTAAACTTTGATTAACCATTGTGGCACCACCCTACCCCCGGGGTTTTTGATTTAAACAAGTTTGAATCTACACCACCTGAGGATGCTTCCATATATAAATATTACCAAACATGGCCTTGCTGTTCTTGAGAAAATGATTTTGAAAGATTTTCCCTATACACGTACATTCCAATGTAAAATTTTGACCGTCAATTGTGGCCCCACTCTACCCCCAGGGGTCATGATTTGAACGAATTTGAATCTGAAGATGCTTCCGCAGGAGTTTCATTTTTCTTACCCAGTGGTTCTTGAGAAGTTTTTTGTTAAAAATGCCATTGGTTTTTCAATAATTCATAATTATCCCTTGGAAGAGGGTGCGGCCCTTCATTTGAACAAACTTGAATCTCTTTCTTCCAAGAATACTATGTGGCAAGTTTGGTTAAAATTGGCCCTGCGATTCGTGAGAAGAAGATGGAAATATGGAAAGTTTACGACGACGACAACGACAGACAACGGACAAATTTCGATCAGAAAAGCTCACTTGAGCCTTCCGCTCCGGTGAGTTAAAAATCAATCAAATAAGTCGATCATAAAATAAATGAACCAAATGTTTTGAAGATTCAATAAATGGAAAATTTAGAAAAATTGGAAAAATATTTTTTATTACTTTTTAAAGTTGAGAAAAATGTCTCAGAGCGGGGGGCTGTCCTTGCCCTTTTTCTTTCACACAAATTTTTATTTTGATTTGGATTGTTGACCCGCTTTAAAGAAATCAGCAATTGATAAATCCAAATGATAAAGAAAACAAACGACAATTGATATTTAAAAAATCTACAAAAATACAAATCTTTAAACAGGACAATCATGGAGAGCATTAAACACGAACCCTTAGAAATTCCTGATGGGGAGATCAGCAGGTCCATAGGAGAAGTAAGCAAATACAATGTAGTAACTTTTGCGTGATCGAGCTTGCTACAGTTTCACATGTTGATAGCCATATTACTCATCGATTGGGTGTTTGATTATAATGAAAACAAATTAATATTTTTGCCTATGAAATACAGATCCCAGCAATATCAATTACAATACTGACCAATCATATTGAATGATTGTTCAAGAGAATGCAGTAAACAACTAGATATTGGGATGGTGGACATCTCAAAAAGGCCCTGCTTTCAGCAATTAATGAACATGAAAATGTAAGGTAGCTGAAAGGCTTTGCTTCGGTTAAGAATGGTGTTCTTGGGTGAAAATTTCCAATATTACACTCAATTACATACAGATATATTGAATTCTTTTAAAAATACACATTACGGTGACCATGGTGCGTGCATAAATTCTGCGCAGTCAAAGTTTTTTGGATCATCACCAGTCGTCAAGCAATGTAGACTGTTGCTTTACTGCATATCTGTAGCTTGCTCGTCTGGAATGATAGTGGAATTGACGACCAGAGAGCTACAGCGCCACACATAGTAAAAACTCTAATTACCTCAGACTGGTCACTATATAGGGCGCCCGCAGCCCCAATAATCGCATTTCGATAGACAAAGCAAGTTTTAATCCTTATAATGCTGATATTGATCGCGTCATATTATCGACGATCGTCCCGATTGTTTTCGGCACAGATTGTGCACATATGAGTTTACTTGTAAGGTATGCAAGGCGTGGACACCGGGGCGGTAGACTGCATTCAATAAAATGGTGGATAAGGCTGTACCTAAAGCTACCAGGCCAGTTGAAACGCCTGCATCGTCAGAGTTTTGTTGTATTCGTCGTCGTCAAGCGGCAGGGGGAACGTAACATGGCCTACGCCGCCTCCGAGTGGCCAAACTACGGTCCTTCTAGACCAGTCTTTGCATCAGAGCGGACAATGGAATCCAAGCACAGCCTTGACGTCCTTACATTATGCACAAATGTCGTCTCTGAGCGGTCAAATGCACATGCCTTTCATACCGGATAGGGAAATCTTATGAATTGGTCTGAGCAAGTGTTTAATGCATAAATCGACAAAAGAATCGGGACTCAACAGAAGAATTCAGCTGAGGCTGTCTTGTCAGGTCATAAAACCCCAGGTGAGTCTGTTAATGCGAGTGTGAGTAGACAAGCAGGTACGAGTAACAGAAGTTTCAACTGAGTTGAAAGAGAAAGGAGGTCGGTCAGTCCTGATGTCCTAGACTTAGAAGATGACAGAGATAACGAGTTTGTTGAGGATGATGATCAGTCCTTAGTTGATTCTAGATCACATCGTAATGAGAAATGTGATGAGTCAGAGTCTACTATTGCTTCTATTGAGAGCAAAGGCATTTGGAAGAACCTTTTAACTAAGTTAGCTTCAGAATTAAAAGTTCCCTTAAAGACTTAGAGGCTGATAAACCAGAACAAGAGTATGCTTCTTATGTATCTGATCATTTACAGTGTAACCAAGAATCCTTAATTAAAGATCAGGCCTCCTTTGGAGGGATCGGTCATACATTCATGAAGGACTGTAATAAAACTGACCCACCAGCAGAAGTCTGCTCAGACAAAGGAAGCACGCCCTCTAACAATAACGTCTGTGCATCACCAGTATCTCTCAAAATCTGGACAGGTTTAATTTCGCTAGAGTCACCGAGTGAAACAAATCCCTGAGACATAAAGGGCTTATACTCCTCCATAGAATCAATAGAACTGGACTGTGAACCCTGGACATCAGGAGTGTCAGAACAAATCGAAACTAAGGCTTCTCTATCACCTCTCACTGCCACACAAGCGTGTGGTTGAGTTTTATCAAAATCATTTTTTCTCTTAAGTTTAAAGCATTCACTGGTCAGATGACCTTTTTTCTTACAATAACTACACGTAGGAAGCGACCCTATTCCAGATGATCCTTCAAAACGTCCTGGACCGAACGTAAAACCACCTTGGGATGGAGACTGGGAAATTGTGGAAGACTGAGACCCTGAACCACTCTTTTTATATGTGTCTGAATTGGTAGAATTACTGCTAGTCTGTGATCTTGATACAAAATTCTTTTTATGAGACAGAGCATAAGTATCAGATATGACTGCTGCCTCTTCAAGAGTTTTCACATTCTTATCTTTTAAATGTGTTTTCAAATCTTGAGGAACACATTCCTTAAACTCTTCTACCAGGATGACTTGGCGCAAATTAGCAAAAGTTTTATCAAGTTTCTTAGATCTAAACCAGTGATCGAATAAATCTTCTTTCTCTCGTGAAAATTCAACAAATGTTTGATTATCAAACTTCCTATACTTTCTGAATTTTTGTCTATATGCTTCAGGTACTAATTCATATGCTTTTAATATTGCTGCTTTGACCTTCTCATAGTCTGAACTTTCAGCTACCCCTAGTGCAGAGTATACCTCAGCTGCTTTGCCAACCAGTACACTTTGTAACATTGTTGACCAAACGTGTTGTGGCCATTTAAGATTCTCTGCGACTTTTTCGAATTGGGGAAAATATTTGTCTACAGATATTTCTTGAAATTTCGGAACTAACCTAATATTTTTTGCTGCATCAAATTCAGTCTTGACAAATGACGATTCTGGTTGGTGCTGTAATCTTAATTTCTCTAATTCAAAGTGCTCTTGTCTTTCTAATTTGTCTAATTCAAATTTTCGTTCACGCTCTCGTTCTTCTCTTTCTCTTTCTCGCTCTTCTCTTTCCCTTTCTCGATCTTCTCTTTCTAATTTTTCTCTTCAAGTCGCATTTTCTCTAACTCTAATTGAAACTGATATTCTGCCATTTTATAAGAGCCTAACTCTGATTTAACTGTATATTCTGGAAGATCGTATTTTTCAAAGATGTTTTTTTCTACTAGTTTGTTTGCAACCTTAATTCTAATGTCTTGCTTTCTCTGAGAGGATTTAACATCTAACCCAAAATGCAAACCTAATGCGATCAAGTCATCCTTTTTTAACGTATCAAAAACCTGAACACTTGGTGAACTAAGATAGTCTGTGACCGAAAACACCATGTTGATTTCTGCTGGCTTATAATCAAATTTAACGGTTCAATAAACAAAATTCTGACAATAAACTGCAAAAGTGCAAGAAATTCTTGATCCCGGACGAGCCCCCAATTCTGTTATGGGTCAGAATTACCCGAAATGCCAGCAAAGATCAATAACACAATTTAAACTTAACAATAATTTATTTACAGTAATATATAAGAAATATATCAAACATAAAGTACAAACTTAGCAAGAATCTAAAAATACATACATCAGAGTGTCCGTTGCTGCACACAATGTCCCAGTGAAAATATATCCCATTTATATCTCAGTAGTGCTTATACGACAAAGTATTGTTTATGCATCGAATTGACAGGGTATTTATATAGTATCATAAATCTAGAATATTCTAGAAATTATTAAAACATGATATTACTGGAACAATCTGGACATACACAAAATTTAAGAATGTTCTAGATCAAATGACCGAACATGTTGACCACTCTGGAATGTTCAAGAAACTTAATGTTTCTAATTATATACATAATGAAACAATACACATATCACAACAAGATGTAAAGAAGCAGTTTAAAATACTTTATATACTTTACTTGAAACATTTTTGCGCATAATGCACTCCACACTGAAGATCCGTAGTCGCTAGTTCGTAAATGTTCACCCAACTGAAAATGTCCAATAGAGATACATGTTATTTTTCAAGGAATTTATTCAAAGCAATCCAATAATTTGTCATGAATTGTCTTACCAGAGTTTATTAATGAGGTCCTGTATAGGAAAAAATCTTTTTCTCAAGAACTGCATTAGATTAGTCAAATTTATATGGAAGCATCCTCAGGTGGTGTATATGTAGATGCAAGTTTGTTCAAAATATGACCTTCCGGGGTAAGGTGGGGCCACGGTCGACTATAAGACTTTTACATAGGAAAAATATAGGAATTAGAAAATACTTTTGTTAAGTCTACTTCTTCCCCTTGTTTTCTAAAAATCGCACATAAAAGTAGAAAACGATTTAAATGTTTTAAATATTTTGAACAAACTTGCATCTACATATACACCACCTGAGGATGCTTCCATATAAATTTGACTAATCTAATGCAGTTATTGAGAAAAAGATTTTTTCCTATATATTCCTACGTAAAAATTTGATAGTCCATTGTACCCTCACCCTACCCCAGGGGGTCATGCTTTGAAAAATCTTGAATCAACAAAACCTGAGGATGATTCCACACGAGTTTCATCTTTCCTGACCCAGTGGTTCTTGAGAAGATTTTTTTGAAATGCCATGAATTTTTCACTAATTCATAATTATCTCCCCTTGGAAGAGGGTGTGGGTCTTCATTTGAACGAACTTGAATCCCGTTCATCCAAGGATACCTTGTGGCAAGTTTGGTTGAAATTGGCCCAGTGGGTCTTGAAAAGAAGATGAAAATGTGAAAAGTTTACGGCAACAACAACAACAACAACTACGATGACGACAGACAACGGAAATTTCTATCAAAAAAGCTCACTTGAGTCTTCGGCTCAGGTGAGTTAAAAAGTCAATCTGTACTTTTATATAAAAAAAAACCCAAAGCAAATTAATAACAGGAGACCAACGGGCCACATTGCTCACCTGAGCTCATGGGCTAGGTAAAAACACAGATCAGCTGATGAGTATTGAATAGTTTACTAAGGGAAGGGCTTGAATTCTTTACTACTTGAGAATGCCACAATGTCAATAAAGCTTACATGCATCACTTTACCGTTATTGAAAAGGAAATTTTCCTACATATTGCTTTGTGAAAAATTGATCCCCCATTTTCACCCCTCCCTACCCCGTAGCAGGCAAAAGTTACTCAAGTAAGCGTTGTTCTTTCTGGGTCTAAATAAAATTGCCAATCAAAACAGAGAAAGCATTTTATAATTCAAACGCAGTTTTATATAGATCGAATGTTGCAACATTTGAAAAACACTAAAATTAACTTTTTAAATATGGCGTCCTCAAAATCGAAATATCTTGGCAGGAAATATATTTGTACATCAAATATGTAAATTTGCTATGTGTATACATTTGTGACATGAACTTGAGTTTTCAAGTTTCCAAATATTTTTATTATTATACCTTTTTTTAGAATGCTCAAATTTATATGTTTGTAAGAAGGCTCTCGAGCTCCATAATGATTCCTATGGGTACTGGTCACAGGAATATGCGAATTAGAAGATACTCCACTCAGAATCGAAATCAAGAATATGTTACAACTCCCGTTCTATATATATACATTCCTCTAAAAACTATTAGAGAAATGGAAAACAAAATGTATAATAAAAATAATGAAGATACTATGAGAAATATCTTAATACAAACATTCAACATTTTATGATTTTCAAAAGCCACTGTCAGTCGTCGTTTACCCAAACACCAAGATAATCGCTTTTTCCGATTAACTTCACGAACAACCATCCGTTTTCTCACAACTTTTCTTTGGTATCCTTTTTTTCTAAGAAATCTCTGGACTGTACATTTACTAACAGTTTCTGTAGGACATTTTCCTTTCATTTAAATCCAACGTAACATTATTTAGGGTCCTGTATCTTGCTTTTGACTGTCCGCATAATCCAGTTTTCATCTCTGTGTGACAACTTCCGAGGTCTTCCCGTTCGAGGTAAATTTTTCACAGTTCCGCGTTGAATAAACTTATTTCAAACAGATCTAACGGTAGATTCACTTATATTTAACAAACGAACTATTTCTGAAGTTTTTTGTTTCTCACTTTTCAGTTACGATTAGATTTTTAGTTTCAGCACTCAGCTCAGAAGATTTTCGACCCATGGTTAAATTCTGCTTGTTTACATTCACTACTGAAGTGCAGACGATAATTTGATATAAAATTACGTCATTTCCTACTTAAAAGATAACTCAGTAAAAAAGTAAACAGATAACTCTTATTTTCCATAGAGTTATCGCTCTTTTCCTGATCGAGACGCGCAAGTAAGCCGCCGCCATTTTTAAAAATCGCGAATACTTTTGCTATGACGTCTCAACCGCTCAACTATGACGTCATGTAGCCTAAGACGGCATTACAAGAAAGACGAAAGCAAGGGGAACATAAAAAATGTAATAAACAGAAAATTCAATGTTTTGTAAATGAATAATTAATTTCACTCTTGAGACAGGATTTTTTTTTATATTTTCAAATAATCCTGTCCCGCTCGTGAAATAAATTCCATATTCAACTACAAAACATTGAATATCCTCTATTTATGTTATATGATTGATCAGATACAAAGATAATTGAATCATAAAACTATTTATTACCTTTTAACACTTTGATCTAAAAGGTGCAGGACACGCCCTTCATAAAATAGTATATAATGTCTGGTAGGCAGCATTGTGATACCGTTGCCAATTTAATCAGAAACCAATTGGTATCGTAATAAATCATGGCAAATTCATCCGACAATGGAAGTGAATACGAGGGCTCTGAGGATGATTACTGGATGGAAGGATATTCTTCGTTTATTTTTCCTTGTACACGAGACTTTCCATACATGTGCTCTGTCGCTGTTATTGCATTAATCATCGCAATTTTCGGATGTTTTGGAAACATAGCCGTCATTGTCTCGTTGGTGAAGCAAAAACTTTACAAGAAAACATCCTTCATGTCTATCATGGTTTTTCTGTCAGCGATTTGCTGTGTCTGTTAGTTATCGTTATTCGAGAATACATATATTTTCCAAATGAATTTTACTTCATCGAGAAATATGGCATTTCAAATGCATTCTGTATTGCATTCTTTGTTTGGAGCTATACACCATATTTGAGTTCATGCTTCAGTCTCGTGTTTTTGGCTTACGAGAGATACTCGCTCGTCACCAACCCATTGGTTTACATGGACACCCATACTCCGAAAATCGTCGTCATCAGAGCTATCATAGCTTTCCTATTCGTTGGCGCCATCAACCTTGTCTACGCTATCATCATGGCTGAATTGTCAAAATGTCCGGATTTCATCCTTATGCCATCTCATTACGCTTTCATAACCGTTCCAATTATAGTAAGCTCGTTATTTTCATTAGTGTTCTTTCACTATTCCAAGATATACAAGCTCAAAAAACTAACCAACTTGGAAGGACGACATACAAGAAATACCCAGCAGTTTCCGCACATGACGACCATTGTTTACATCATAGTGATCATATTTATTGTATCGCAGATTCCATACCTTATTTTCGACATTATCTATATCTATGAAGCTATAGAATCTGTCCTCTTCCCCTACGAGTACTACAACATTATTCTTCAAGTAGCAATTTTTGGTTTTCTGATTAATTACGCCAGCAACCCATATATATACTGGATCACTCCTCTGAGTATGAAATGCAAACGCAGAAAACGCGACTACTTTAAAGGAACTAGTAGTACGCGTACTAAAACGGTATCGATGATTTCTGAGGAAGAAAAAGTGTAACATTCCATATACATGTATTTTACTACCAGATAAAATTTGACGTCATTGAAAAAAAAACGGAAAATGCAAGCTTTTGAATGCAGGTTTATTACATGTAGACGTTTATGACATTCTCTGAGATTTTTTACGATAATTGCTACAAAACTGCAAGTAACTTATCAAGCACTGCTTGCCCTTGCACACATCTTTTTAAAGCTTTTCTTTAATACGCATTAGATTGGTTTCCGAAGAATTAATCGACAGGAAAAAAAAAAAGATTTTTTTTTTCAAATCGAAACTTAGCTTGCGCAAAATCCCATAGAAAGAGTACGCAGTAAAATTTAACAATCATAACGAGTTCTTTGGTGTAATAAAAGCGTGATATTTAATCATTTCGAGAAAACTTATTAATTTGTTCTTTAATGATTTGTATCCTGACGTGGAAAATGAGTTTATTAGTTTTGTATTCAATTATTTTCCTAAGATCAACACAGAACAATTTACAAAATGTATTCTTTTTTCCCCTTCTGACTTAAGGACATACACAACTTACCTTACCTGGTGATATTTTTTTCAAGATAATTTTTAAAAATATATAACACCCTTACATGTTCTAAGACAAAAAATTAACATGCGTTACCAGAATTTTTGAACACATCAAATAACTCACGATTATTCAAAGAATTTTTCCAGTTGTTTTCTTTAATGATTTTATTTTATGTCTTTTCTTTTTTATGCATATTTACAAATATATGTAACACGACAACAACGTCTAATTAGACGTTGATGTCGTGTTACTTTGATATTGTTGATGCTACTTTTGCTTCGTATCGATGTCAGTGTTTGCTTTGTAGCCTTGAAATTGTTGTTAGAGTAACTTTCTGCCTTTATGGTATTTTTATTCATTTGTATCCAACGTACTAAAATCACTAGCATTTTGTACACTGAAATTTTCTAATACGTGTCGCATTCGATAGGATTTTCAAAGAAAAACCCATTGTGATTTTGAAATGTTTTTAACCAGTCTAGTTATCGTGTAAGCTGTACTTTGTGCAATATGTTCAGTATTTGAAATAAATGTCTGTATATGAAAATACCCAATTTGTTTTATTTTTTTAATTATAAGGTACTGTATACTGTATACTGAAAGCGGGCTTCATATTTTAGCGGCTTTGGCGCCGACAAGGATGTGCTAATTCATGAATATCAAGAATTGATTTATAGATATGTATACAATATAGGCACGGAGATGTTACCGCTTATTCGTGATTACGCCATCAACTCCATATATCCAGTGATTGCGCTAAATTTTGAATATGCCAAATTATGTACACGTTCAGTATTCAATCCCTAAAAGCAACAGATTCAATGAAATTGAATTCAATACAGATGTGTACGTAGGTGTTTCATACTCGGTAAAGTTATACATAATTTCCATTCATTACTTTTAGCATGTAAGGTTGATATGTGTCCTAATTTATGACCTTGAATTTTATAAAGTTATTATCCTCTATTTTTAATTAATTAAAAAAAATCAATTTCAAAAAAAATAATCTGGTAAAAAAAAAGTTTTCAATTGTCATTCTATTTTTTTATGTTTCTATACACCACAGTATTAAATGAAATTCTTTTTATATGAATTTTTATTAAAAACCAAGATGCGTTTGTGAAACACTGATGCCCCGTATGGCGAAGATAGCGAAGATTAAATTTTCTTGCATACAAATCAAATTTAATATATTGATACTCAACATAGGGTCTTCTCACTGGAAATACAGTTGTGAAATATGAAACCCTTGCCCCACCTGTTCAAAAGTTATGGCCAAGAATAAGATTTAGAAAGCTAAGTCAAACTCCAAGGGTCAAAGTTGTTGGTTTCTTAACCGTTCAAAAAAGTGTAAAAGTGGGTCAAACTCCAATGTCTAAAGGTCAAATTTGGTGGTACTCAAACAAATGTCTTGTCACAAGGAATACACAGGTGAAATATGAAAGTCACAGCTCCACTAAATCAAAAGTAATGGGCATGGTTTACAGTTTTTGCGGACAAATAGACAGATAAACAGACAGACAGACGTACGGACACGAAAAAAACTATATACCCCCGAATCTTCGATTACGAGGGCATACAAACACTTTTCTCCTTAAACTTCAATGCAATCTTTAACTAAATACTGAGTAGGTAATGAACTTTATCGCGGCCAATTCTGTTCTATTATAAAAGCCTTAAATTTAATATCGGAGTATTATGTACTTGATGGACATTTAAGGGTAGAAAATTCGGTCCCATTGGGGATGGAAATTCTTAACAAGAGGCACAAGGGCCATATCGCGCACCTGAGCAACTTGCTATACAAAGCCTAGAAGCAACAAGAGGCCCATTGGCCTTATAGGTCACCTGAGCATCATGCAACAACTTTCCAGTGATTGAATTTGGTCCATGTTTTAAGCTATATGCTATGGCATTCACAATTCTGAAAGAAGCACCATTGCTCATCATAACTATACACTTAGCAATTGCTTAGTTTGGTTACTAATACTTAATACTCATAGGCAGGGTAGGGGTACAAAAATGCATTTCAACTAATCAGTAATATTCGGCAATAATCAGTAGTGCCTCTACCACATATAAAGCCCTACCCTAGGTCCACACATTGCACAATTTTTAAAAAGACACCCTTGCTTATCAAAAATGTTTGATTAACACCAAGGAGCAAATTTTAACAATGAATTCATTTTCAGTGTATAAGTAGAGCACCCATCATCACCTCTATGGTACCCCTGGGGCCTTGGAATTCACAATTCTGGAAGAAGGACCCCTAAGCTTGCTCATCATAACTATATAGGTAGTTCATCTGCTTAATACCCATGGGCAGAGAAAAAGATTTTCAAAGAATTCATGCATTTTTACTATATAAACAACAGATCCCCGCCCTAATACCAGAACCCCTGACCCTGGGGCCAAAAAATCCACAGTTTTGGAAAATGCACTCTTGTCTATCATAACTATGTACTAAATTAGTTTCTTTAATACCCAGGAGCAAAGAAGATTTTCAAAGAAATAATGCATTTGCACTATATAATCTATATACATTGTAGCCACCCCTAGCATCTAAGAACCCCCAACCCCAGGGCCATGAATTTCACACTTTTGGAAGAGGCAGCCTTACTCAACATAACAATGTACTTATTTAGTTTATTTAATGCCCAGGAGCAGGGAAGAAGATTTTCAAAGAAAAGGTGCATTTTCACTATATAATCTATATAGCCTCCCCTAGCACCTAAGAACCCCTGACCCCAGGGCCATGAATGAAGAGGCAGCTTTATTCAACATAACTATATACTTATTTTATTTTATGCCCAGGAGTAGAGAAGAAGATTTTCAATGAAATAATGCATTTTCACTATATAATCTATTCAGCCCCGCCTAGCACTAGAACCCCTGCCCCAGGGCCATGAATTTCACAATATTGGTAGAGGACTCAATGCTGATTACAATCACGCAAACAAATTGACTGCTTGATGTCCAGGAATAAAGAAGAAGATTTTTAAAGATTGCATTAATTTTAGTGGTTTTGGCCCCACCCCTCAGGCCCCAGGGGGGCAGGGACCATGAAATTCACAATTTTTGTTCCCTTTACCCATAGATGCTTTATGCTTGCAGAGAAGAAGCTGAAAATGTTCAGATGTTAACGCACAAAGCACGACGACGGATGAAAGCATAAAAATCATAGATTAAAAATGTTCTCAAAAACAAGAAAGTCATGATTTGTCATATTTATACTAAGCATCATCAGGGTAGTTTAGAGTTTGTTCAAATCATGACCCCCGGGTGTAGTGCGATGCCACAAGGCACGGTTGAATTTGAAGTTTTACAAAGAAATACATTTATATGTAATGTGAAAATCTATTTAAAAAACGGCGAAGGTTAAGCTCACTCAAATGCAGATCAAATATGTTGGTAAATAAAGTAAGGCCTTTTCACAAGAAATACAAATGTGAAATATAAAACCCTAGCACCACCTGTTCAAAGGTTATGACCAAGGTTAACGTTTTTAAAGGTAGGACAAACTCCGTGGTCAAGGTCAAAGGGTCAAGATTGTTGGTTTCTAAATAGAAGGGCCTTGTCTCAAAGATGACATATGACAAGTATGAAAGTGCTGGCCAAGGACAAACTCCGCCGTCAAGGTCAAAGGGTCAAGATTGTTGGTTTCTTTAAAAAGTCCTTGTCTCAAAGATTACATATGGGAAGTATGAAAGTGCTGACCCTTACCGTTCAAAAGTTATGGCCAAGGTTAAAGTTTGTAAAAAAAAAATGTAGGTCAAACTACAAGGTCAAAGGTTCAAAGTTTTTGATATCCAATGAAAGGTCTTGTCACAAGGATTACATATTTGAAGAAGTAAAACCCGAGCCTTAACTTTTAAAAGTTATGGCCAAGGTTAAAGTTTTCTCGTAAGTACGGAATTCTCCATGGTCAAGGTCAAAAGTGTTGATTTCAATGAAAGGTCTTCCCAAAAAGAATTGATATTTGAAATAAAAAACTCATAGTATTTACCGTTTAAAAATTATGGCCAAAGTAAAAAGATTTTTTGTGTAAAAATGGGTCAAACTCCAAGGTCAAGGTTAAAAGGTCAAGGTTCTTGATATCGAATGAGAGGTTTTGTCACAAGGATTGAATATGTGAAGTATGAAAGCCCTAGTCCTAACACTTCAAAAAATGTTAAAGGTTGTATTTTAAAAGTAGGTCAAACTCCAAAAAAGGTCAAAGGGTTAAATTTCTTGGTATCCAATGAAGCGTATTTTCACAAAGATTACATATGTGAAATATGAAAGCCCTAGCTCTTACCGATCAAAAAATTATTGCCAAGATTAAAGTTTTTTTCACAAGTATGGAAATCTCCAAGGTCAAAAGGTCAAAGTTGTTGGTATCCAATGAAATGTCTTGCCACAAAGAATAAAAATATGAAATATGAAAGTCATGGTATCTACTGTTTAAAAAAATATGGCCAAAGTAATGGTTAAGAATTTTTGTGTTAAAGTGGGTCAAACTCCAAGGTCAAGGTCAAATTTGTTGGTACCCAAAGAAAGGTCTTGTCACAAGAAATACACATGTGAAATTTTAAAGTCATAGCTCCACTAAATCAAAAGTTATTGGCAAGGTTAAACTTTTTGCGGACAAACACACAGACAGAGAGACAGACGGACACGACAAAAACTATATTCCCCCAAAACGTCGTTTATGGGGGCATAATTATACACTTAGCATGCTTACTCTAGTTATTTAATACCCAGAGTTAGATTAGAGTAACAAAAAGGAAATACATTTCAACATTATAACCATTTGTGCACCCCACCGCGGGCCCAAAGGAACCACCCTGGTGCCACATATTTCAAAGCTTTGGAAGTTTCATTATAAATTTTATTTCATCATAAAGAGTTAATTAATACCACAGAGCATATTTCAAACCATTAAATTTATTTTTAGACTATACCCCTGACCCAGGGGGCACGAAATTAACCATTTTGCTATGTGCACCTTTCATCATAAATATATATACTAAGATCATTAACATAATACCCAGGAGCAATGTAAAAGATTTTCGAAGAATTCATGCATTTTCACTATTTATAGAGAGCCCGCCCTTAAACCAGAATGCACAATTTTGGATGGAACATCATAACTATATACTTTGTTAGTTTGTTTAATACCCAAGAGCAAATAAGAAGATTTTTAAAGAATTAGTGTATTTTCAGTATATTATCAATAGAGCCCCGCCCTAACACCAGAGCTCCCTGACCCTGGGGTATTAAATTCACAATTTTGGAAGAAATACTCTTGCTCATCATAACTATGTTCAAGTACTTGGCAGGTTTGTTTAATACCCAGGAGCAGAGGAGAAGATTTTTAAAGAAATAATGCACTTTTACTATATGATCTATATAGCCCCACCCTTACAACAGAACCCATATATGACCCAAGGGCCATGAATTTCACGAATTTGGTAGAGGGCTCCTTGATTATTACAATCATGCCAACAGTTTGACTGCATGATGTCCAGGAGTAAAGAAGAACCTTCACCCATAGATGCTGTATACCAAATTTGGCTGAAATTGGTTCAGTGGTTCCAGACAAGAAGCTAAAAATGTTAAAAAATTTACGACCGACGTACGACAACGGACAAAAACAGATAGCAATAGGTCACCAGCGTTTAATTTGTAGCTCTCCACCGGCAAGTGGTGGCGTCTCCATATGAGTGAAAAATTCTCGAGAGGGACGTTAAACAACATACGATCAATCAAAGATTTTGTCATTAAAGTATTGCGGGCCTTGCTGCTAAAACTTATACTTACTGGTAAAGACTTGTTCTATTTTTAATAACCTAGAACTAGTCGGTGAATGAAGTTTTTTATTCAAGTTGTTAAGTTATCTCTAAACTGCAAGTTCTTGCTACTTTTTAAAATGCTTGTGCCATAGAATCAATATTCAGTTTGTATTTAATTAAAAGTACGAGAGAAATTTGGATCCGCCAATGAACACTGTAGAAGTACTTTTTTCAGCGTGGTATTAATTTTCGTATATGTACGCGGTTAAAAATTTTCCGCGGAAATTTGTCCAAACGTTCTTAACATAAATTTAAGGCATATAGTAACAGTCTAAGAAATCCGCGTAATTTTCTACCTGCGGATTAAACAGAAATTGAGATTCCGCGGAATTATGACCCCGTGGAAAAATGTACGTCTACAGTATATAAATACGATATACAGATTAAAAGCGAGATTTCCCAATGAATGGCATATTTTAATTCAAGTTGGGCGAATCATTCTACGGGCAAGTTGTCTAAGGGGCGAACTCTCTATCATGCTCGCGCATGCGTAGCCTGACGTATGCCCATTGTCGGTTTAAAACTCGTTAGTATATTTTCTGCGTGGACCCTGACCACCCATTCTCAATATAAGGGCACAAATGCCTCTCTGATTTTTTAAAAAATGAAGTTCAAGATAACAATTTTTCTATCAATTAACTTTGAAAGAAAGTATCTGAAGATTTTATTTCCAGATTTTTTTCATCAAATTATAATACATGGAATAATGACAAGACGATAAAGTAGAGGGTGATTTTATTCAGAAATGTAGCTTGAAATGTACGTTACTCTTTCTTCAATGTCCAAAAAAATATGTAAAAAAAATGTAGTCATTAAAATCACAATTGGAATATCTCATCTTAACACCAGCACATCCTACCAACTCTGTCAGCAACATATTTTCGCGGCATACGAACGTGCGTTTGATTTTTCCTTTCAAAAAACAAAGGTTACTTTTTGATCCAGATGTATAAAAACATTTTTTAAATATATGCTTTAAATTCTTCTCTCTGTTTTGTTAAGAGGGATCAGTTTGGAATCTTGTCATTTTTAATAGATACTGGAACCTAACATGTACATGTAGTAAAATTCTATTTTGTAGTTACTGTCTTTTTTAACATATATCCATGCCGATTTAGAAAACTATGTAAATGTAACGTACATTTCAAGATATATTTCTGTTTAATAAAAAGCTTAAAATTCATCTAAAATTCATTTAAAAATTCATCGTTTTGTTTCAGTTTATTCCAAAAAAGATTCTCTATGTAATCACATTGTGTTATATGTCACAATCACCACTATAAAGACACGATTGCCTCAGAATATGAGTAGGTAACGTACATTTCAAGCTTGTAATAATATGTAAATTAGTAATAAGAAAATATTGAAAAAAAATCAATTATTGACATAAAAATCATATCAATGAAGCTTTTTAAGGCAGTAATATAAGAAATCATAATGTAACAAACGAGGTTATTGTCATCAACTACATGAATGTCACGTCACTTCGGTAACGTTCATTTCACATATTATTGGGGAGTCCCCATCCACCTCAGTTCATTACCATTCTTTTGTGCTGTTTCGCTGAAATTGACACCGGTCGTAGCCTACTTACTTCTAACTGTGTGCAAGGGTACAGACAAAAAACTACAAGAGTCAGATGTATTTTGCTATGATCTAACAAATGTTCGTGTTTGGTCATTGAAACTTAACATAAATCTATTCCGAATATATCCATCGACAGTTTTGTTAACAATTTCATTTAGTATGTTGCAACATCGTTTTTCAAAACACAAACATACGTGCTTTTCAGCAGATCTGGAAAAATATAACCCAAAATGCAATGATTCAAACAAAACTGAGTATTCAGTATTTGAAATGTACGTGACCGTCTTGTGTTCTGGGTTTATTTGTTTTGTTTCTTTTTCTTTTTTTTTAACCAATTATAAGCCTATGCATACCTCGTTTTAAATTATCAACAACAATTCAATTAATGTTGACGAAAAGTCGCGTATGAAAAGTAAACAAACTGCAAAAAGGTTGCCAAAGATGAATCTAAGACACTTAGAAATAAATTTTCTAGCATGTGGTAACAGTTTAAAACATTTACGAGGATTGGGGGTGCATTTAGATGGATTAATGTGGCCAGTTGTCAAATGGATTGTAACGATAATTTTGTTTCGCTCGTGTAAACGCAATTCATTGACTAAATTAAAAAAAATGTCAGTAAGAAATACATAAAATGTACGTTACCATACGTAACGTACATTTCAAATATAAAAATCAATTTTCTTCCACAAGCATACGTCAGACACGCAATATATTGATATTATTTGAACCTGCATATCACAAGAAATGCATCATACAGGTTTCGTATTCAGAAATATATATCAGGTATCAAAATTATATTACATAATAATTGACCTTAATATATTTTTTTCCTCAGCAGAGACGTTTCTTTTCATTAATTTTGGGATTTAGCCGACCTCCAACCTTTGAAACTTTCCTTTGTGTACATATTCGAGTGTTTGAAAGTATTAGAATACATGAAAATTCGTGCGAGATTCACCTAATTCGAATTTCATGGTAACGTACATCTCAGTCACGTACATTTCAAATGATCACTTTTCATGTAAAAAATAATTTTTAATTGCGTTAAGCAAAACGTCTTTGCCAGTTTACAGGATACAAGGGGTTGCTTATTCAGAGTCGTCTCATATTTTCTACTTAATATGTATTCTTAATGGAAGAATATAGGTAACGTACATTTCTTTCTTATCTCTACGATTGAAAATGTCTTTCATTCCGTAAACATATTTATAAAAGTTGCTCAAGTTGTTCAATTTCATGTTACATTATCTAAGTAGGAGTAATTAATCCTTTGAAATTTCAAATTTAGCCCATCAATAAATAAAGGAGAACAAAACTATCAGGTGTATAATCTTTGTGTTTGCTTGTAATGTGGTTGAAATAGAATTAAGCGACATGGACATTGCACAATAAAAATTATTTATTATCACGAAGAAAATGTATTTATTGTTATGAAAAGAAATATATATGATACAAGGTTTAACTTATCAGAAAATTTTTACTTGAGAATCAAAACTATATATTACACAGAGGGGATTCAGAATAATATTTGCCTCGGCGACAGTAACGTACATTTCAAATAGGCTACTATATTTGAATTTGGAACTCCTTAAATACCCTTTCAGATCGATAATTATATGAATTCTTATTCATTGTTATATGACTATTTATAATGTTGATTTAAAAATTACATCAGTGGTATTTCTTTTATATGAAAATGAGGCGACATTATTTGAGCCCTTATATTGAGAATGGGTGTGACGTCCACTCAATACGACTGACTTTCCAAGTTCACATGTCATTGAATTTTATGCTGATTACAGATATATTAATAAATGTTTTAACTCATTTTTTTTTAATTTCAAGACACTCATTGAGGAACTGCACCATGTAGTTGAAAGGTTTCACTCAATTCTTCAAACTCCTGACAATGGTTTGCTTCTCTTATAACTGCCTTCGTGGCACATTGTTAGAGCGTGTTCTCTAGAGTTGCGAAGTAAGGCTCTTGCCTCGCTCCTGCTGTGGGACGTTGAGACGGTCCTTCGGATGAGACCGTATAAACCGAGGTCTTGGTCGCAGAAGGTGCTGGCACGAAAAAGGTCCCTCTCTGCTCAATGGCCCTTAGTGCCACGCATAGGACAAAAAATTTGCAGCTCTCCACCGCCAAGTGGTGGCGTCTCCATATGAGTGAGAAATTCTTGTCTATTTAAGTTCAAATTTTCCATCAAGCACAGCTAGTGTGGAGAGGATAATCAGTCTTATGAATTCTCTCTGTACATCCAAGAGGAATCGCATTAGCCAAGCATCCTTGGATGCAGTTATGAGAATTTGTCTCGAAGAAGTTATATTAGCCAAGCATCCTTGGATGCAGTTATAAGAATTTGTCTCGAAGAAGTTACATCAAGAAAAACTAAACAGAATAACAATGAAACATTTGGAGATAACTACAGTAATCAAGATCAAAAGTCTATAAAACAATACAAAATAGGAGCAGAGCAAACACGGACCTCCGAAACATCAGAGATGGGATCAGGTTCCGTGGAGGAGTGAGCATCCTATCAAAATTACCTCATTCTGCACTTCATCCTCCCTTGTATTTTGTTCAAAGGCTATCTTTTCTGATATTATAAGCTTCTCATATGGTCAGTTTGTCTTACTATGAAGTCGACACTCGTCGCCGCCTTTAATCGAACCAAATGTATTTGTTTAAAGCAATTTGATTGGTTGCCCTGAAAAGTCAAAGCGTGAGGATTTGAAAGTTTAGAAACTAACAAGGGGGATATCGGGTTAATAACCGGACACTTAGCTAGCAAAAATGACACATGTGCGACTTTCCAGGGTTCTTCTCCGTTAATTTGACGTCATTTTTCAGAGTATGACGTAACAGTACATAAATTGTTTCCACCATAATTTACAGACGGGCAGATTGTTAAAAATAATGCGAAATTGAGGAAATGGAGAATAATCAGGAATGGTTTTAAAAATCAAAGAAACATAACGATAAAAATTTAAAGCACCTCGGAAGTTGTTATTTTAATACAGCAGACCTGTCGGAAGCAATATCAGTTGGAAGAGGGGCACAGCCATATTTACAGTTGGAAGCACTAACCTGCATACGGCGTTTATGTACTAGTATCTCAGTTCATTTGATACGCAAGAGCATGCTCCTTGTATGAACAATTTCTAAAACGAGGTAAATCATTGACAAACAAGTTGATTAAACAAGAATATCAGCAGTCTCGTTTAAAGTGATCATTTCGTAAGTTCTTTGGTCGATACAATGACCTTGTCAGCAAATACATTTTATCATCTAGTTGAATGCTGACTGACGTTTTTCAAAATAATTGTTAGTCCCATTATTTATACACTGAATTGACGACGGATTTTTCCGTCATGACACGGCGGGTGTGATCGGTCAGCAGGGGGTGCTCACTCCTCCATGGAGTTCTTTGGAATTTTTGAGTATCCACATCTGATTCACACACCACTTCTTGAATGTAATGTTGCACAGTACTCTTGAAGTTTCTCTTTCACTACTATTAATATCTTAGTGAGAAGTAAAGAAAGAGGCTTGGTTGAACATTTACTGGAACCCGCAATGTATCTTTGTTTGTAAGGATTTTTATGAAGTTTCGGAATCCAATATACATATGGTAGTTCAAAATCATTTTGGTTCTTTGGGATATTAAAAATATTCAAAACTGACATTTGATTTTGAAGAATTTCTTCCTTGGAAAGGGAGCTATTAGTATAAGTTTACAATTAATATAATAAGCCTTACAAAGACAATGTTGGTATCTGCTTTATCAGCAGGGACCACTACATTCTCATCATATGTAATCTAATTCTTTTTTCACTTCTGGATTATTGAATACAGATGGATAGATGGCTTTCATATTGTCCCTCAATCTTTTGATACGCGATTTAAATATAGATCTGATCGTTAATTTAATGCAATTCTGACAAAGTGTCAACGTCTTCTTTTTCATATCTGGCCCATCGTCTGGCGTAATCTTCAACGGAATTAATTCAACAAACTTGAGTAAAACATCTCTTTACGACCCAAATCATGCAAAATCCGTATTGTTTGTTACTACTCGTGGTTTTATACGTAGCGATATAAAATCATCAAACGCGACCAATCATAAACCTCGCTTAAATTACAACAACCAATAAACCAGACGTCTCTGATGAGACTAGCTCTACTGGTCTGTACGTATAATAAAGGAAAAGTAGCACTTGGATTCGAAACTTTGCAACAGGCATAAATAGAATTATGTATTGTAGTCTAGTCTTCTTGTGTGCCAAGTTATATTGAAATCAGACCAAACTGTAGGGGAAGTAGCATTTTAATATTTCAAAGAAATTTCTATTTCTAGTAACCATGACAACACCGTTCATTGAAATCAAAAACCGATGCACAGAATCATGTATCTTGTGTAGTCTACTTGTGTGCCAAGTTATATTGAAATCAGACCAAAACTGTAGGAGGAGTAGCATTTTGAAAAATTGTTTACAGACGGATGGACGACGGACACCATACTAACGCATAAGCTTTTCTGGTCTCTGACCAGTAGAGCTAAAACATGATGGGATTAGGTCCCAAAACGAATTCTCGCACTTAAGAAAAATAAAAGGAACATTTGTTTGATGGGGAAGGGGACTTCCAGTGGCGCACAGTCTGGAGCCTTCTCTCAATGTCAAACTTTCTGATATCTTCAAAAATAAGGAATTTAGACGTAACATATATGTTTTCTTTGCTTGATGCTATGGACTGAATCGACATAGACTTGACTGTGGTCCGAAATAAATGACGTTTTCCTGGCTTTTTTATTTCACGATTTTGATATTTAATATGCCACGAAAAATATCAAAATCGTGAACAAGCCGGGAAGCGTCGAATATTTCGGACTATCTTGACTACAGGTACACAGAAAGGTTCAGCTTCAGGTACAAACCCAGGTGTACAAGGCACAGATGCAGTAAGTGGAGGGGGAGAAATTATCGTAAAGCCACACGGCTAGATGGTACAACCTGAATCTGTGCCATGACTTGAACTCGTCGCTCCCTCTCCCAGTGGGCTGCAGATCCCTACGTTGATAACGGCTTATTCAAGGTAAAGATGACCTTTCTCTCTTCCCCGACATAACCTGAGAACGGAAGGGGAACAGCAGAAGATATGCCTCCTCAAGGCCGCATGCAAGGAGTACCACAGGGAATGCTTCCGAAAGTTGGTAAGACCGAGTACCCAGAGATCGGACACATACGATCAATCGACAAAGGTGAGTTGCGTAGAAAAACATGTCTGAATACAAAATGTAGTTCTCCCCTGAAGTTACATTAACAACATTACCATATGTTCTTTTCCTTTCCTGCAAAAGGAGTATCTTCAAAATTATACCTGTAAAAATAATACAATTATTATAATGATCAAATAACTGCACAATACAATGTGCCTAAGTACAGTAATGCTGATAGACATCAAATGAAATCTCTATTGCTAAAAAAAGGAGACATGTTTTATTTTTAAACATGTAATAGCAACATTGACTCTTCCATCCCCTTCTTAGAAATTATTGAAAATGGTCATGATTGGTTGTTAAACACACTGTCACAAACACATACTGAAAGAACTTAGTTTTGAAATTCCTCTGACAACTTCATTGCCCACTTCAGTAGTTTGTTATGTTTGACAGTTTTACACTCGCTACGAGCATCAAATTGAATCTCAAATGCTAAGTAAAACATATAGAGAGTATTTAAACTGATAGGACTTGGATATTGAATGCATTTTGAGAAATGAAGGAATGCAGGTAGAAAAAAGACCAAAACTATAAGCTGTTCTTTATGATTTAAAACTGTAGCTGGTTAGATCTACTGGTCAGAGACCAGAAGAGCTTATGCGATAATAATGCGTCCGGCGTCAGACCTACAGTTTTGGTCTGATTTCAATATAACTTGGCACATAATTAGACTACACTAAGGTCCGTAATTCTGTATATCGGTTTTTAATTTAATTTCGATGAACGATGTTGCCGTGGTTACTAAAAATAGAAATTTCTGTGAAATTCTTTCAAAATGCTACTCCTCCTACAGTTTTGGTCTGATTTCAATATAACTTGGCACACAAGTAGACTACACTAAGGTACATAATTCTGGTTATCGGATTTTGATTTCGATGAAAAATAGAAATTTCTGTGAAATTCTTTCAAATTCATCCCTCGACATAAGCTGCCATATGGGGGCATCAGTATTTCACAAACACATTTTCTTAATTGGTAAATATTTTGAATGCAAAGAGATAAAAAAAATGAAATTACCAGAAAAATACATGTGTCAATACTGACCTAGGCTTCGCCTCGGTCAATATTAATATTTTTCCGGTGAATAACAGCTAGACCTAATTCACCATTGTAAAATGAGAATTAATAATTGCTACTCGTTTCAACGTTCATACGATTAGTTTTTGCCAAATTGTAGTGTTGAGGTAGCGTTTCTTCATAGTTCTTGCTTGTCGAGATAAATTGATATTTACACCTTGTTGAAATATTAATATAATATGACATTAAAAATAACTGGTCATATATAGACATACAATGCTAATACTTGCTTTCTTATGGTTTGATCACTCTTATTAATCATACTAGATGTGCTAAATTAAAAGGATGATTATTCCCGATCTAGAATGCGCCTTAATTAGTCAGGTTTTCTAATTCAATATGTGCTAAAATCTATTTTTTCGCTGGAACAAATATTGCAGGTGTACAAGTCCAAAAAGGTCAATTACGAATTCTGAGATACACAGTACAAAATTTACTCTTCCTGTTATAAAGTTTGCATCTATTAATTAGATGGATTGAGCAACGAGGATAGGTAAATTTCGGTTAAGTATCTGAAAAATTAAGCTTAATTCTGGATGGCCTTCTTTTTTAAGTCTGAAAAAAAGTTAAGGCCTGAAAACGTCAGATATTTCGAACTACTGTATCAGGTCCTAAAGTCATCATTTTAAAAAATACCTCAGTTTTAATATGGGATACAATTAATGAATCATTATATTTGGAGGTCTCACCTGCACAGTGCAATTCTCTGTTTTATTTATATGATATTTGATTATGTTTCTACTTTACTTATATTTTTAAAATTAATTTCTAGTCATAACACCAGAAATAAGAGAGGGCCACATCGCTTAGCTGAGTACTGTGGGTACGAAAAAAGCAGAAATTAATACAGCAATGAAAAACTTAAATGCAAAAGTGGTCCCGACCTAACCCTCAAAAAGAGTGTGTATGATTTGAATTAATATCGTGAATCTGCACTAAGAATGCTTACATATTTCTTTGACATATTGTGACTTTTTTCTCTCTACACGTTTGAACTTTCAATATAACTTATCATGGCCTTGTTATTCTGCAGAAGATTTTTTCCTATATACTTCTATGAAAAATTTTGATTGTCAATTGTTGCCCCAGCCTACCTCCAGGAGTCATGGTTTCAGCAAACTTGAATCTACATAACTGAAGATTCTTCCACATTAGTTTAAGAGAAAAGAAATTTTATTTTTACAATAGCTCCAAAGCTATATGGTTTGTAAAATCAAACTTTTTGCAGATTTAATTTAAAATTATCATTGATTAGCAGATAAAAAGTATCACTTGATAACAAATACTTAATAAAAATATTTATCGACAAAAATTCTTCTTAAATATATATATATATATATATATATATATATATATATATATATATATATATATATATATATATATATATATATATATATATATATATATATATATATATATACTTAAATAAATAAAAACAGAATGCTGCAGTCAAAATTAAATAAAATCTTTACTGTTAGCGCTTTCAGCCATGTTGGCTCTTCAGACAGTTATAAAAAAAATCATCAAAACGTTGTCAAGAACGTTCTTGACAACGTTTTGATGATTTTTTTTATAACTGTCTGAAGAGCCAACATGGCTGAAAGCGCTAACAGTAAAGATTTTATTTAATTTGGACTGCAGCATTCTGTTTTTATTTATTTAAGTATTTTTTACTGTACCAAGGATTTAACTTATCAACGTATATATATATATATATATAGAGAGAGAGAGAGAGAGAGAGAGAGAGAGAGAGGGAGAGAGAGAGAGAGAGAGATAAAAGTAATACAGGCCTATAGAAATTTAACAAATTTTAAAGACAAAAAAAACATTTGCCTTTAAAAGTTAAAGGAAATAATAAAACTTTGTATAACATGCCTTTAATTAAATAACTTTTTGTTTCTATAAAAAGACATAAAAATAATTTATGCATAAAAATTTTTCTTCATGCTTCTCGCGGTCGTGTTTGTTGAATTAATTAACTCTGAATTAGAAGGTAAATGTTTATATTAAGTCATACACGTCAATCTATGAACACTTTCTAAGATTCTTTGGGAATTAAAGATATGGCCATCAGATCTCCGGCAAGTTTTCTCGCTTTCTTTGTTTTGCTGTCCGTGTTGGATTTTTCGTTAGGAAGAAGATTTAAACGTAATGGTAAGCAACGAAAAGATCAATAACATTAAAAACTCTCTTTACCCAAAAAGTTATCCAAAAGCAAAATTTAAAACTCTTTGTTAAAATATTGTTTATTCATTATTTAATTAATTTTAAAATATTTATTAAGCCTAGTGGATGAAGTATAACTTGGAATCTTAGGATATTTCATGTTTTTGAATTAATTTTAAACATAAAAACAATTATAACGATTAGATTTGAGGGAAAACTGGTTTGGTATAGATAATTGTAATAAATAAGTGTTATAGCAATAGTTTTGTCTGCACATTATTCTTCAATCAATTAATATTGCAGGACATGAAATCGTCCAATCTACAAAAGAAGACATGAAAGAAGAAAACCAATGGGAAGTTCTGGAAAGCAGGGTACACGAGAAAGGTCTGCAAAAGTTAAGGGACATGTTCCTAAAGCTGAAGAACTCCGACAATGGGAAACATCTAAAACTGATCGAGAGCGCTCTGAGGACCCTATCCCTGGCATCTAAAAACTGAACGTTCTATACCCTGAACGACGAAGCAGATCTGTGATATAGTCCTACCTCAATATGATGTACTGTTTTTAATTACTCTAAATATGTATAGTGTTCTTGTATATGTTTTGAAGTTGAGTTTTGACACTTTTGTTTTGTTTGTAGTTTTTGTTTGAGACCGACCACCGTTTCTAATCTTCACTATTTTCAAATGCATATCAATTAAAAGTCGATGTCACACAGCTAAAAAAATATTATTAAATGAAAAAAAAAAACAAGTCCAATTTTCAAAATTTCATTTCATTATTAAAATTTCGATTAAATTATGTGATGTTTTTGTTGTTGTTTGCACAAGCTTAGATACTGTTGACAGATGTATATTTTTGTGAAATAAATAAACAACATTTTCAAACTATTGTTTTGATATTAATTTGTCTTAAATTCATCCTGTGATTGCTAGTATTTAATTAGTATATTCGTCGCACTAACAATTTTGTGTTTGTATATAAAAGGAATATAAAATACACATGCGGCATCTTCAACATATTTTATTTATGATGGATTGAATCAAAACATTGTACTTCTTGTTAAATGATAAACACTTAATGTCCATATATTATCATTAAGAAAGGAACTAAACAGAAATTAACAAAAGCCATTGGTTATAATGAAAAAAAAATCAAATTCAGGTAACAAAAATTGATTTCAAAAATGTAACCTCGAATAAAACCACAAATTTATTCCTATTTTGAATGATAGATACCATGATTTGTTTCTATTTCTATCTATCATGGCTTATAATTAGTGTAAAGATAGATTTTCATCATGCAAATATATCCAGATCACACATTTGAATGTGTATACTAGATTGACATAACGTCCTTTTAATAGAACATTTCCTGAAACATTTAAGTCAGTTCGCTGTTTAGGAAAACCAAACATGTCAGGCTATAGCTTTAAGAAGTTCTGGAGCTACAAGGTCAACAATAAACTGAGGGGAGAAGGCAGTTGTTGAATAATAATTTGTTAAAGTAATTAAAAGGTCAATATACCACCCATTTTAATTGATGATAGAAGGCAACAATATACTGTGATATATCAGAAGTAATAAGGAAATTAAAAAATGATTTTAAACGCGTGTGATAGGAATGTAATTTTTTCAATTTCAGACTTTCATTAAATTCAATGTGATCCCATTGGCTAGTGGACATCAGGATATGCCTATACAATTTTACAATTGGTCTGGTCAATATTTATTATATACATATAACGGAAATTCAATGGATTGAACGTTTTGGACTGATTCATATTATAAAATAATTAATGTATTGTACAACTTTTACAATTCTACTGAAAGACATAATATCATAGCAATATTTTGTCTTGAAAATGAAAGCAAAATGTCTTCAACTTTAAGAATTTTCCTTTCAAAAATATTATCCTGTTGAAACTGGACATACATGTGGGATAACAGAAATTCTGACATAAATTCATTTTACTTGAAATTGGCACAAAAATCCTGAACAGCACAACAGACTGTTCACATCCTTATCTTATTCCACATTTGCGCCTTTGTTCTTAAGGTCAGAATTCTACAGATAAAGTCTACAGGTTCTAAGACAACAGAAGATATGGAGAACAAAGTCGATTCCTCTCCCTGGCTGTGGGTCCTGTTACTGATCACTGTGGTCCAGACCTCCCTGTTTACCGTGGTCACTCTGTACCAGTATGACAACACAGAGATCCTCCAGGAAAAGGACCAAGACTTGGACAGCAAAATCAAGCACCTACAGGTACAAACCTACATGGTTTGAATCCAATCCATCAAATTGATCAGCATAATTTTCAAAAACTATTTTCGTTCATATACTCTTACTATAATAATAATTACTTGGTTTTCTTTTGTCATGTAATGATTTTTCTGTTACCATACATGGTGATGTGCATAGTTGATAATTGATTTAAACGGGATACAACCTATATATGTATGAAAGAATTAAGTGTGTTTTAATATATGTTTATTTTTTGTATTTTTAAAAATTTCATTTAACATTTTGTATACATGTAAATTGCTTATAGTTTAAAATGTCTCTTGCTGCAGTTGCTTATGAGAAGACATTACAGAACTAGTTACTGATTACAGGCCCTACTGGATTATGACAACAAGAAACTCCATAAACAGAAAAGGGCGGGAAACTTCATAGCGGACATTCTCACTGCCCAGGTACGACATCACTGAAATCCTTTACTGATAGTAGAAATATATGTATTAAAACAACATTACCATGGCTTTAATGCCGTGTCCTTTGAACATTTCTCCTCAAGAGTTTGCTCAACTTTGCAGGAGGCTGTTATAGCCCAACATTGCATCGAGAAAAATAAAACCTGCATCAAAGGTAAGCAGTCAATTTATTCATTTAATTAATGGTCATCTTCAATTAACGGGATGTTTTATTCTAGAAAACATTGAAGAAATATTGTCTGTTACATTTACTTCGTATAATATCCTTCAGAGTGAAAGGCATTACAAGAGTTAGTGAAGGTTTACTATCTGTATCTTTAGGGGACCAAGGCGATTCCGGATTATCGGGTAACACAGGTGAGTCTGTCACTCAATTTATACCACAGATATCACAACCACACTGTATTAATAAACACGATTAATTAATATGTCACCGAGTAGACAGGTGTGTGAGAGTTAGTCAATATATCGCGTCGTAGTAGATCGTAGTTAGAGCGCTGGCACGCTACGGCAGAGGCCCTTGGTTCGAATCACAGGTGATACCTCACCACCTATGACACCTACGGAAAAGTGAAATATACAAAAGCCCCTAAAATTTGATTTTACTATCATATTTGTTTCAAGAACAAGAAAATATAATTTGTAACACACCATCGACAGATGGTATAACTGTTACATTAAATGTTAAGAGTTTATCCAGTCAAATTTCAAAATTAGCCTCAGGAGACTTGTAAAGTCTGAAAAGAGGGTGTTGCAGTTCCTTTGTTATTTTCCCTACATGTGTAGCAGATTTAAAGAAGAATTTTTATGTTGCAGAAACTCATATTAATTTTTTTCAAATGTAACAATATATAAAGCACAACGAAAAACAATATTTGGAAGGTGTGTATTGACTTCCAGTTTGCCACTAAATGATGTGAAAATTAGTCTTACGGCAAAATATATCAGATTTTCCGTTTTTTAAGTAGGGAATCCCCATTGTTCTAAAAAAGTGCCTCCTTGAAACAAAATAATTTTGATATATACACAAAGAGGCAGGAATTTTCTTCAAAACTGCCATTTCCGATTTTTGTTTCAAAGAGGCACATTTTTGAAAAACGCAAAAATTGAATAAAAATTTGTCTCCAAACGAAATGCAAGATGTGTACTTTAAATAACACTGCAAAATCATCGTGTCTGAAATAGTCTAGTGGATATGCTGGTGGGCTTCCAACTAGTACTTTTACCGGAGAATGGGTTCGAATCATGGTATGGATCATTTTTGCATATTTTTTTCTCCATATGTAATGGTAGTGCAATGAACTTCTATATTTTTTGAAAGGGGGGGGGAGGAGGGGGAGAGAATGTCAAGAAGTTAATTGAGTAATAACTAATCTATATACATGTATTAGAAATGCAGGATTAAATTGTTTTCCTTGATATGCTGTGACTTAAAACTAATGCTTTATTAAGTTTTGTGTTGGAAAATAAAGTTACTGTATTGTTTAAATAATTTATTTTTTTACATGCTGTAGTTATTGCAATTTTGGTCTCTTAGTTAGTAGCCAAGATTTGATTTGAAACAAATAAAATGTCTTGGATGTAGCACCAACAGTGTGATTTTGGGACGCAGTTTTATTTCATGAAAATTATTTTCGCACGATGTCTACATTATATCTTTCAAAATGCTGCTTTAGCCATTGTGCTCTTTGTTGTTCCAACCTCTTTTGTGCAAAATGACGAAAGTGTTTTGATGTATCAAGCAGGAAATACCCGCCGTAAACATAGTCTTCTACGTAGTTGTATCTATATTTAGACATAATGAGGGTATTTTAATGTCCTTCTCGATATATAGGGAATAATCGCGAGTTTCTGCAACACCCTCTTTTAGGTTTAATACTGACAAATCTGAGTAAATATCAGCAAACACGGTGAGAAAAAGGACATTAACTTTTTGAATTCATTGTCAGGAGACAAAGGGGAGAGGGGGATCCTTGGTGATCCAGGACTTCCGGGAAAAACTGGCGATAAAGGCGACCCGGGGCTCCAAGGGGGTAAGGGCGAACAAGGAATGAAGGGAGATATTGGTCCGAAAGGATTCAAAGGAACTCAAGGTGACATTGGTCCACGGGGCGCCAAAGGAGATCAAGGGCTTAGAGGTTCTAAAGGGGAATCTGGAGTAAAAGTAAGTTATTTACAATAACCATGTTTACATGTATTAATTCATCATGATTATGGAAGATTTAGTTTTTTTTATTTTATGTATTTATGACTTTTTAATTTGACGTGTTAAATGTAGAATATTTCAATGCTAACCAAACAGGGGGAAAAGGGCGAAACCGGAGAACAAGGGAATCGTGGTCCGAAAGGAACCAAAGGATCGCCAGGAGAGAAGGGGGCACCTGGAGAGACAGGTGGGCAAGGTCTGAAAGGAAGTAAAGGAGAGCCTGGGCCCCAGGGACCGGCAGGACCTGATAATGTTAAAGATGGCTGTGTCTGTCTCGGTATGTATAGGACTGTGTGTGTCGTAAAATACGAGGGTTGTCCCAAAAAGTCGTAGACAGGGAATATAGTTTATTTTCTCTTTGCTGAATCAAATTTCTTTTCTTTTCATAGCAAAGAGTAACATCCTATGATTATGTATTTTAAGTTTCATGACGATACCACGATTAATAAGAAAATTATGAAAAAATAAAGAAACCATGTGAGTGTACATCGGCGCACGAAAGCAAGCGTAATTTACGTCTCTGATAACGTCATGGGCCCTTTTTCTGCTTTACATGAGGCTATTAACATCCAAATGAATATTTTAATAGTGAAAAACCACTCTTGACTAAGGGAATAATTTAAATTTACTACTGTCCGTTTTCTTAAGTAGATTCAAATTTTAGTCAAAATTAAATTAGTTGAAAGATCACCTTACATTTTAAGCAGCAGAGAATACACCTTGTTTGACGACGTTCATGGCCCAGAACGTTCACGCAAATGTCTGCGTTAAACAATCAGTACTCTACTTTACATGCAATAACTACCTTTTTTCGATATAGAGGAAAAACTATCTTTGAATCTCATACTATTGAAAAACAACTTTTCTATTAAAATCTAGTGTGTAATGTCCTTTCTGTACTCTTTCCCCCGTCTCTAATGAATATAAAATATACCAAACACAATTTATTACATTTCCGTGCGCCGGGTACGCGTGCGACGACGTCATTTTCATCAATCTCAATTCGAAGAACACTTTGAAAATCATGCCACCAGTCGTCTGTTTCTTATGCTATTTATATGAAATTTTGACATATTATTAAGATATTGATTCTGGTTTCAGTGATTTAAATTTTAGTTCAATCTTTTACATAGTACCAAAGAAATAAAAACAAATGTAAAAGTTATATGCGTAAATTATTCCGAATTTTGGTCGTGCGCCGACAGACCACATCGGCCTTCATATAAATCGTCCCAATATAATTAATATGAAAGATATATATTCAAGAATTCACAATTTTAAAGAACATTGAATGTATTATGTCTATGCAAAATTTGGTTAGTATTGGTTGCATGTTAAAAAAGTTATTACCATTGTCTACGACTTTTTGGGACAACCCTCGTATGTGCAAGATGTTTAAATATACATTTCATCAGTAAAATTAAATTCTGAAGATTTCTTTAGGGGTTCATTTGCAGAGGTCTATATTATAAAGGATAATGAATAAATAATTAGTCTTCAATATAGACATGTCAACGAATATTCGAATACTCGGCTGAGTTCGATAATACCGACTATCAACTTATTTTATTGAAAAGAAAATTGTACACGTCAGGCAGTCTGTGAAAGACAAAGAGTGAAAATAACTAGGGAAAATCAAATTTTAACAAATACTTGACTACCTTTCGACTAAAGCCCCCGAGTATTCGACTAAGCTGTCCAAGCACAATTGGCATCTGCAAGAATTTTAACGAATGTTCGACTATCTTTCTACTAAAGCCCCCACCTATTCGACTAAGCTGTCTGAGTACAATTGACATCCCTACTTCAAATGCATCAAGTATTTTGAAAGTCTTGCTTTTAAATATTCAGTATATAAATAGGTTTAAAAATAGTCTTTTTTATCTTTGATGGCGTCAGAAATTAATGCACAAGATGTGATTTTTACAGAATATCCCAAGTTTGAAGACCCTACTCCGTCCAGCACGCTTTACCTGAGTGTGGGGGAGTCTATAAGCCTGCCTTGTAATGCAACAGGGAGTCCTGCTCCAACTGTAACACTCGAAAAACAGATAATAACGCGCCGAGGCGTCAGATCACGTGACAAACGCAACCTTTTGAAGCTGAATGGAAAGTATACCATCATGAATGCAGCGACGTCAGACTTTGGAACTTACGTCTGTACTGCCAAAAACGCACTTGGGACTATAACGAAAGTGATTGATGTCGTAAGAGGAGGTATATATTGGCCTTGAGCAGTTTAATTCAATATCATCCAAAATTCTATAACCTGGTAGTTGTTTAAGAAATGATAAATTGATAAAATAATGGAAGTGAATCTTACATATGACGTCATGTAACTTTACAGCCCAGATTGGGCCTGTTGTGGCTTGAAGTTTGAAGAGGCTTATCAGTCAAGTAAAAGCTGTGTAAAAGTTTTTGATGGTACTCAAAATTACATGTATGCGCACAGTCCAACATATTATTCACTATTTCAGTTTTGCCAAACATAGCAAAACAACCTAGGAGTTCAACGAACAACGCAGGCACATCCGCTGAGTTCAGATGTGTGAACTCTGGTATTCCAACGCCAACAGTCACGTGGTACAAAGATGGCAAACTATTGGTTCCCGACTCTCGTCATCAGATCTCGAGTAATGGCGAGGTTTTAACGATTCAGAACATAAGGGTGTCTGATGCTGGTAGAATTGAGTGTCGCGTGGCCAACCAAGTGGGGACTGCAACATCCCGAGAAGCTGTATTAACTGTTGTTTAAAATTAACTTGGATTGGGTGAAATTAAAATTACTATTGATATTAACATATATAAGTTTTATAAACAATGCACATAGGATGAAGAACGATTAAGAAAAAACATAAACAATGAAAAAATATTCATTTTAATTATGTACACTGTAAGTATTGTATATAAAAATATATACTGTAGAGGCAATATGTTATATCGATATTAATTCAAAATACATATAAAATATAGTTTTGGGTTGTTAGAAAGAAATGTACATTATGGAAAATAGACATGTATCAATATCACAAACTGAATGCAATTAGGAGCAATTAACACAGGTTGGGAATACTTGGAGATACAAAAGAGTCTCTTCAAAAATGATTTGGTGTATTAAATTTTACAATTCCTTAGAAAATATAATGGGTATACATGTAATTATTCAATGCTTCATAAAATATATAATATTTATATTATCACAGTACAGGGGAAAAATATCCTATCAAAATATATAACAAGGAAAAATCTCAATAACAAATACTTTGGCCTTGCATTAAGTACAATTTGCGCAATTAAGCTATATAGGGGAACACATTATTGTAGCGTAGCAACAGGTGGCAACACAAAAGCTTTATAATATCATAAATGGTTAAAAGCTGAGCTTCCATAGGAATAGAAATGATGAGCGCTTCTACCGGAAATTGGCGCACTCAGATCGAGGCTGGCAGCATTAATGGCCGACCTTGTCCAGACTCGTTTTGGTTCAACTTCCTCCAGACTCATTTCTCTCGGACTCGTTATCCTCATTGGTTTCGGGTTCAGCGACCCGGCATCATGTTCTACAGGATGTCCACCAGTGTAACTAAATCCGTATTGATTTCCACAGACGACGTCCAGCTTCGGTATGCTTGCTCCCCTGACATAAATAGGCCTTTGATTCTGTCCTCTGGCTTTATCTTCATCAGAGCCCCGGATGTTCGTATTGATTCGATTTAGCTTTGGATTGTTCAGAGCGATATTGATGTTCCGATCCTCGATATCCACATGGCATTTTTCCTGCTGTGGTTGGTGCTTCTTGCAGTACACCTGCTTGTCATTTTTATCATTTGCGTTTTGACAAAAGTTTTTCAACGTCAATGTAGTGCTACATTCGGCACATCGAAAACATTGCTTATGGTACAGAACACGTCTAACTGGTCCAATTTTGTCCAATTGGTAGACTTGTTTGTTACACCGGAAACAGGGGTCAGGGACAGAGGTCGGCGTTGTCGCCTCAGAGGAAGAAGAATAACTAGAGGTTGTACTTAGACTTCTAGAAAATGTGAATTTGTCTTTGTTAGGTGACAAAGCTGGAACGGTAGGAGAAAGAATCCTTTTTGTGCTGAACGATTTCGATCGGGTTCTCTCTGGTGTGAGGTCAAGGTCTTTAACCGTAGGTTTGGTTGCTTTTCTGGTCTCCACAGTTATATCCGAATACTTGTCAAATTCACAAGTATTATCACTACGCGGTGAGTCGGTTGACCCACTTCCATTTGTCCACATAGAAATGTCACATGACTCTTCATCGAAAGAGGATTGTTCGTCGTCTTTTCGAAGGACAGGACGAGATAACATCCGAGCCATTGCTGTTAGTGCTTGAACATTAGTGTATTTTGTTTTCGACCCATGCTCACCATCGTGGTGTACATCATGGTGAACATCATGGGAAGCTTCATCAAGGGAAGCCTGTCGCGGCGACTTGTGGTGTTCAACATGGATAGCTTCCACTCTCCGACTGTCTCGTTTGACCAGTTTTTGTTCCGCTCGGATCATGCGATCCTCATCGTCCGGTGATTCTGGTCTGCAGTCATCGTGAGCTACAAGTTCCTGACTCCCATCAGAAGAGACGTGTTCAGAGTGACTGGAATCATCGTACCCACTGTCGATTCTGTACTCACGTGCATGGATAACATGAGGTTCAACAGAAAATTGACTGTCACAGTGATCGAGTTTCAGCGTTCGCCCAGGGGTCACGTGATCACAATCTTCTGGGTCAAAGTTATAACTAAGTGGTCGTGGCGCCGGAAGGTGGGTTTCAGATGCGTGAAATGTCTTGTCTTCTACGTTTTCGTGTACTTCCAGAATATATTCGGGATCTCGCGTGACAATTGTACGAAGTGGCGCTGGGTGCATCACAGAATTACAGCTTGCCTGCCATATCAGTGTAGATTTAAAATTCCTCGCTTCCTCCATTATGAATTCACTTCAAATCCTTTTGTTTACATTTACAATTTCTTCCATGTAATTTTTTACATGATCGATAAAATTTTGTCCAGTCATGTAAATAGAAATTCCATTCTCACTGTATATATGCGTGTTGTTTTACAGGTAAGATATTTCTGCTTAGAGTAGATTTTCTGTCAGAACTGTTCGCCCTCCCCAGAGTCCTCGCTATCGGGATATCTCCTTGTATCAGACCCAGGGTATTCAGGCGATGCCAAACACACGACCGTTGTCACCATATATAAAAAATTCCAGCCTTCTGTTATCGTGGCCTTTTTATAATAACATGTGCTTTAGATCGATAGGTTGGCGAATTTCCAAAGGACTATAGAAGTTAAACCACGTTAACCCCACACTGAATTATCCTCTTTTTATTGGGTATATCCTATTCATACACGAATCGTTAATGTGGATAGATCAATTAACTTGGACACCCGCTACTGAAACGCCTCTCGTGTGGAAAACAACTCTCCTTACTAAATGCCGTCTTGTGAATCGATTGTCCCTGCCTTTCCCCTATATTAGTCGCTTTCTTCATTCATTTTTAAATCCTTGGCCTTTTATGTTTCGTAATTCTGTCAATATTTGGTCCTGTAATACACAGTGGTCTGGCAGGAATCGGACCTCGGAGATAAATCCCCCAGTCCCTCGGTCTATCTGACGACTTGCAGTGATTCCAATCCGCACCTGTAATTAAATTTTCTCTCCCGGATTGATTATGTTATACCTGTATAGACCTGCAGTCCTCGATATAATATGGAATTCTTGTATCACAAATTAATCGCATAGACAGGTATATGTAAGGTACATATTATCGATAAAGATTAAATCACCGAGATGCGCTCCAAAGTTTTCTTCAATTGGGAGAATAAATACGATGTCGCCGGTAAAAAAAATGTATGTTTTTAAAAGTGCAGGTGTAGACGCTTTAAATCTATTGTTGGTTCTTTTTCACTTGGTCTATAGCCTGTCTAAAAAGAGAAGAAAATGTTCATTCAATTTTAATACTATTTCCCATTGAATGCAAGATCATTATATATATATACTGGACACATTTAAAATGGCCTACATTTTGTGAATGAGCATGCACATGTTCAGAATTTCATTGACGTATACTTAATTAAAAGTAAAAGGGTTACAGGACCGCAAATATTTTTCTTCCATCAAGGCAAAAAAAGTTCCAAAGACTTTTGAAAGTTATTCAAGCATCCTCAGTTTCTCAACTTAAACTATCCCTGCAAAACCACCCGGGACTAAGATTCTTCACTTCTATGTCTTTCGAACCCAGGACCTTGGCATCATAAGTCAGGTGCTCTACCCCAAAAGTCAAACGACGAACGCAAACGGGCGGAAACGGATAGCACTGCTATGTTATAAATTTTGTTTTTACTGCCACCCGGTACTCATACAACATGAGAGTACGATAAATAAAATCACGTAGTTATATTCGCATTGTACAGATGCTAAAATAGTCATTAAAATATACTAATCCAAAAACTAAGAAAATGCAACCGTAAATCGTTTTGATTAAGCTTTTTAACAAATAAAGAAGTCCTTTTTATCTGAGCTATGAAAAGAGCTACAGGAATTAAATACATGGCTTCTAAAATTTGTCAAATTTTGATTTGAACCTAAGACATAGTCGAAATATTTTCTTTCAGATAGTCAAGTGGTATTAAGATTTGAGATACACCTCACGATTCATTGAAGTAAAATCTGTTACAGACAAATTTCCTATCAATTAATGAAAACAAGATTGGTCTACAAACTTCTTGGACAAAACTGAATTTGATATATTTATACCCTTTGAAAAGTGGCCGATGTAATCATTTTGAGATAAGGAACATTTCTTACATATCTCAGATCAGTTGTGAAGAACATATAACGGATAAACAAACAGATTGGGTTTGAAAATATCTCGTGTGTCAATAAATATATAACATCAAATGCGGGGGCCGCCTGTCAATCATCGTTTGAGAACAATGGATTTTTGGCCCATATCTTAGGGTGACACCGATTTCAAAATAAGGCGCAGTCAGAATACATCTAATGCAATTTAAGCATTCTTTATCCAAAAATTTCATCTAAGCATTGGTGGGACTACAGTATTTATATTTTTTGCTTTGGGGCGAAAATGAGTAAGTTGCAAACTAGTTCTACGTGACGATGATAAATAGATTTTGGTCTGATAACATCATTTAAACAGATTCCTTACCGTACTGTGTATTTAAAGGATTATTTTTATTTTGAATTATGCCAACAATCAGGACTCCACACGTGTACGTATATCTGAAAACCTAGCTGTGGTTATATACACCTAACTCTTTATAGTTAAGTTTACAAAGGAGTCTTTTTTCATATATATCACTCAAGATTTTTGTTTGAAATGAAACGATTTTACAGTACTGACAGAGAGAATAGGAGTACAGTTTGTTAATATTTTCTGTATGTAAAAAATATTAAAGGTCAAAATTAAGGCGTTTCTTAAACATATTAAAGATGCAATTAGCACTGTTCAGATGGTCTCTAATTTAACACCTGCAAGATGGTACAAGATTTGCAATCTGACGCATTTTGCAAATTGACACGTATATATTTTCATCATTGCAAAAGCTCTTAAATACGCTCTACGTGAATCGTGTTACTAAAGCAATTAAGGAGGCCAACGGGGAGGCGAATAAACATAGTTACTATAAATCCCACAGTTCGTACTGAAGATTTAAAATCTGATACAACCATTAAAATAAAAGGCTCATGGGCAATAACACTAACCCAAGTCAGCTCGACTCTGCTGGTTTTTTTTTCAAGGAAGAAAATTTGGTATCTCCTATTGTGTCCCATAATAGCCCCACGAAATCATTCTATCCTTATATCCTATGGATGCTTCAATATGACTAACATTACTTTGCTGTTCTGCAAAGGAAGACTTAGTTTAATATCTTGTTTACATGCTAGGTAAATTTTGAATTCTGATTTAACTTTATCTCTATGTAAGAATCTGTAATTTGAAAAAAAAAAAAAGCTATAGAACTTTGGGATCTGTTAAATGTAATATTGTAATACAAACAGGATAAACAAGAAATCTGTGAGCCAATGCTCACTAGTAATACCCCCGCTCTGATGTAAATCAACAACTATCATGTTAATTTACACAAGTTCAATAACAGGCAGATGCACAGAAAAATTTGAAGTTGACATCAGATTCATTTCAAAATTAATCCCACCATATGGCTTGCCTCAACAAATAGTATACTAAAATTAAGCATCTGCTATGAATAGTTAATGAGAAAACTGCAACGAAAATTTGTTATGTATGAAACGGACTGACACACAGACAAAACAGGAAGTTGACATCGGGTTTGAAGAAAAATATCTCCCAACATATGGCATGCCTCAGAGAAGACTTTGTTAAGATTTCAAGTATCTGCAATAAGTAGTTGGTGAGAAAACAAGCATCTACAATAAGTAGTTGCTGAGAAAACTGCAACGAAAATTTGTCATGTATGAAACAGACAGACACACAGACAAACAGGATGTTGTCATCAGATATGAACAAAAATGAATTCCATCATATGGCATGCCTCAGAAAAGATTGTGTTAAAATTTCAAGCATCTGCGATGAGTGGTTGTTGAGAAAACTGCAACGAAAATTTGTTATATTATGTATTAAACGGAAAGACGTACAGACAAAGAGGAAGTTGACATCGGATTTTAACAAAAATGTATCCTAACGTATGGCATGCCTCAGAGAAGATTGTGTTAAAATTTCAAGCATCTGCGATGAGCACTTGCTGAGAAAACTGCGACGAAAATTTGTTATGGATGAAACGGCCAGACGCACAGACAAACAGGAAGTTGACATCAGATTTTAACTAAAATGTATCCCAACGTATGGCATGCCTCAGAGAAGATTGTGTTAAAATTTCAAGCATCTGTGGTGAGTAGTTGCTGAGAAAACTGCGACGAAAATTTGTTACGGACGGACACACAGCTACACGGACACACGGACGGACAGACACACAAGGGTAAAACAGTATACCCCCCTCTCCTTCGGAGCGGGGGTATAATTAATGAGGCCCACTCTAATCTTGAAAAGATTTCCCTATTAATTTCTATACACCGGTATATTTTAAGTAAATCTTAAATACCCTTTGGTGGACAAATTATTCTGGTCTCGGAAAACATAGCAGTAGCAAATTTGATTGCATGCTTAATGTCACTAAATATTGAGATTTTTAAAAAAATATATTTTTTCCAGTTCTCCCATGTTAAACTTACATCTCTTACAGGAAGATGCCTACATATCAGCAATAAAAGATCATTGGTATGCGGAGAGAATTTCGAACTATTTTTCGCTATACATATTTAAATGCAAAAAAAACAAGAGGCCCAGGGGCCACATCGCTCACCTGAGCAAATCAGCTAGGAAAAAGCAAAAATCAGATCATAATTGAAAATTTTACTGAAGGGGTGGGGGGGGGGCTTGAATTTTAATACTACTTAAATTTTAATACTACTTGAGAGAGAATGCCTTCAAATTAATACAGCATATGGCTTTTCTTTTCTTGATAAAAATATTTTTTAAAAACATTTTCTTCTTATATATAACTTCATTATACACTGTAATTTGAATTTGATTCCCCATTGTTTCCGTCCCTACCCCAAAGGGACATGATTTGAATAATTTAAATCTTCAATACATGAGGATGCTTACATGTCAATATGACTAAACAAAACTTTTTTGTTCTTGTTCTTTCCCCTTTAATTGGCTTTATTTTTCTACACTACCCGAAAATGCTTCCATATATGTATATACTAGTATCATCATGGCTTTGCTATTCTTGAGAAGAAGATTTCTTAAAATATATTTAAATGTAAGTCTTGGATCCCCAATTGCGGCCACACCCAATCCCCAGAGGTTATGATTTGAACAAACTAAAATCTACACTACCTGAGGATGATTCCATATAAATATCACTAATCATGGCTTTGATGTACTTGAGAACACGATTTTAAAAGATTTCCCTATCTAGTCCTATGTAAAACTTTGATCAGCCATTCTGGCCCCACCCTATCCCGGGGGTCATGATTTGAACAAATTTGAATCTACACTACCTGAGGATGATTGCACATGAGTTTCATCTTTCCTGGCCAAGTGGTTCTTGAGAAGAAGATTTTTAAAGATTTTTCCCATTTTTTCCTATGTAAAAGTTTGATCAGCCATTGTGGCCCCACCCTACCCCCGGGGGTCATGATTCGAACAAACTTGAATCTACATTACATGAAGATGATTCCACATGAATTTCATCTTTCCTGGCCTAGTAGTTCTTGAGAATAAGATTTTTAAAGATTTTCCCTATATACTCCTATGTAAAACTTTGATCGGCCATTGTGGCCCCACCCTATCCCCTGGAGTCATGATTTGAATAAATTTGAATCTACATTACATGAAGATGATTCCACATGAGTTTCATCTTTCATGGCCCAATGGTTCATGAGAAGAAGATTTAAAAAAAAAATTTCCTATATATCCCTATGTAAAACTTTGATCGGCCTTTGTGGCCCCACCCTACCCCTAGGGGTCATGAATTGAACAAACTTGAATCTACACTACATGAAGATGATTCCACATGAGTTTCATCTTTCCTGGCCCAGTGGTTCTTGAGAAGAAGATTTTAAAAGATTTTTCCTATATATCCCTATGTAAAACTTTGATCGGCCTTTGTGGCCCCACCCTACCCCCGGGGGTCATGATTTGAACAAATTTGAATGTACACTACCTGAGGATGCTTCCACATGAGTTTCATTTTTCCTGGCCAAGTGGTTCTTGAGAAGAAGATTTTTAAAGATTTTCCCTATATACTCCTATGTAAAACTTTGATCGGCCATTGTGGCCCCATCCTACCCCCGGGGGTCATGATTCGAACAAACTTGAATCTACATTACATGAGGATGATTCCACATGAGTTTCATCTTTCCTGGCCCAGTGGTTCTTGTGAAGAAGATTTTTAAAGATTTTCCCTATATACTCCTATGTAAAACTTTGATCGGCCATTGTGGCCCCACCCTACCACAGGGGTAATGAATTGAACAAATTTAAATTTACACTACCTAACGTTGCTTCCATATGAGTTTCATCTTTCTTGGCCCAGTAGTTCTTGAGAAGAAGATTTTTAAAAAATGCCATTAATTTTTCACTAATTCATAATTATCTCCCCTTGGAAGAGGGTGTGGCCTTTCATTTGAACAAACTTGAATCCCCTTCACCTAAGGATACTTTGTGGCAAGTTTGGTTAAAATTGGCCCAGTAGTTCTTGAGAAGAAGATGAAAATGTGGGTCATGATTTGAACAAACTTGAATCTACACTACCTGAGCATGCTTCCATATAAATATGATGAATTATGGCTTTGTCATTCTTGAGAAGAAGATTTTTAAAGAATTTTCCTATATATTTCTATGTAAAACTTTGGTCAGCCATTTTGGCCCCACCCTACCCCCGGGGGTCATAATTTGAACAAACTTGAATCTACACTACCTGAACATGCTTCCATATAAATATGATGAATTATGGCTTTGTCATTCTTGAGAAGAAGATTTTTAAAGAATTTTCCTATATATTTCTATGTAAAACTTTGGTCGGCCATTTTGGCCCCGCCCTACCTCCGGGGGTCATGATTTGAACAAACTTGAATCTACACTACCTGAACATGCTTCCATATAAATATGATGAATTATGGCTTTGTCATTCTTGAGAAGAAGATTTTTAAAGAATTTTCCTATATATTTCTATGTAAAACTTTGGTCGGCCATTTTGGCCCCGCCCTACCCCCGGGGGTCATGATTTGAACAAATTTGAATCTACACTACCTGAACATGCTTCCATATAAATATGATGAATTATGGCTTTGTCATTCTTGAGAAGAAGATTTTTAAAGAATTTTCCTATATATTTTTATGTAAAAGTTTGGTCGGCCATTTTGGCCCCGCCCTACCCCCGGGGGTCATGATTTGAACAAACTTGAATGTACACTACCTGAGCATGCTTCCAAATAAATATGATGAATTATGGCCTTGTCATTCTTGAGAAGAAGATTTTTAAAGAATTTTCCTATATATTTCTATGTAAAACTTTGGTCGGCCATTTTGGCCCCGCCCTACCCCTGGGGGTCATGATTTGAACAAACTTGAATCTACACTACCTGAACATGCTTCCATATAAATATGATGAATTATGGCTTTGTCATTCTTGAGAAGAAGATTTTTAAAGAATTTTCCTATATATTTCTATGTAAAACTTTGGTCGGCCATTTTGGCCCCGCCCTACCCCTGGGGGTCATGATTTGAACAAACTGGAATCTACACTACCTGAACATGCTTCCATATAAATATGATGAATTATGGCTTTGTCATTCTTGAGAAGAAGATTTTCAAAGAATTTTCCTATATATTTCTATGTAAAAGTTTGGTCGGCCATTTTGGCCCCGCCCTACCCCCGGGGGTCATGATTTGAACAAACTTGAATCTACACTACCTGAGCATGCTTCCATATAAATATGATGAATTATGGCTTTGTCATTCTTGAGAAGAAGATTTCTAAAGAATTTTCCTATATATTTCTATGTAAAACTTTGGTCGGCCATTTTGGCCCCGCCCTACCCCCGGGGGTCATGATTTGAACAAACTTGAATCTACACTACCTGGACATGCTTCCATATAAATATGATGAATTATGGCTTTGTCATTCTTGAGAAGAAAATTTTTAAAGAATTTTCCTATATATTTCTATGTAAAACTTTGGTCGGCCATTTTGGCCCCGCCCTACCCCCGGGGGTCATGATTTGAACAAACTTGAATCTACACTACCTGAGGATGTTTCCCCATAAGTTTCATCTTTCCTGGCACAGTGGTTCTTGAGAAGAAGATTTTTAAAATATGCCACTAAATTTTCATTAATTCCCAATTATCTCCCCTTGAATGAGGGCGTGGCCCTTCATTTGAACAAACTTGAATCCCCTTCACCCAAGGATACTTTGTGGCAAGTTTGGTTGAAATTGGCCCAGCGGTTCTTGAGAAGAAGTCGAAAATGTGAAAAGTTTACAGACAGACAGACAGACAGACGGACAGACGGACGCCGGACAAAATGTGATCAGAAAAGCTCACTTGAGCCTTCGGCTCAGGTGAGCTAAAAAAAACAAAAACAAAACAAAACAAACAAATAAAACAAAAAACAAAACAACTAACAAAACAAAACCTTTGGTCGCCTATTGTGGTCCCACTATACACCCTGTGGCGTAATTTGGCCAAACATGAATCTGTACCTTATCAGAAGATGCATGCACATTACTTTTCTTGAATCCTGTTGTTCATAAGAAGAAAAATATGTTAAGTGTTATCAAATGTTAAGGGGGGACCTATGTCCGAAAAGTCTTTGTGTGAAATTTTAAAAACTTTAACATTTCTTTCATGGCCACTTGCTCTTAATTTTTAGGTATTAAAAACAATACCTTTATATGTTTATTTTTACACTGGAGCACGTGCAAAAACAGTGTGAAATGCTAAAAATAGATTATTTTCAGACACTATTGTTCTACCCCAAATATGCGCTAAAAAGAACCAAAAATGTCAAATCACATTTAAAATCAACAGGTATATAAATTATATGACTTGTATCTTTAAAATAACGGTAAATTCATTGTAATTAATGTCGCATGAAAAATTATAATGGAGCACACTGTAAGTATTACCCCATTTTTCTTGTCGTATTTTTTACAATTCCGACATTCATAATAGGTAATATCTTAAAAAGTCTTTGTGTGAAAATGTTGAAAGTCATATTTTTTAAAAGAAATGAAGTATCTCTTTATTTTAACAAAGAAAAAAGTATACCTTTATGATAAAATTAACGAGAAATATGAAGTTTTCTTTTATTTTCGTACTCTTGTGTCATAAATTTGACCTTTCTGCACTAAGACAAAGGTAAGGAAGCACTGTCAAACATCTGAATATAAAACTATTTTGCAGAAAACAATTATTTTGTTTTGATTATTAACAATTTACACTGATTAAATCTTTTCTTTTTCATTCCAATCATTCTGCCCCCCCCCCCCCCTTCTTCCCCGTCAACAACCAACACCTCTCAGAACTAGGAATGACTTTATACAGTTAAATCTAAATGTACTAATCAATAAACAAATATAGGTACTAGTACATTTCTTATTTTTTCTTAGTTTTATCGGGAAAATACAATTAATGGTAAACATAAAATTAGACATATTTTCCTGATCTAAGCCGCTTTCTTTGCTGAATTTTATTTTATCTTTTTGTACTTATATTAGCATATTATTGAGGTATCTTTTCACAACTGAAATTGCTATAAATAATCAACCAAAGGAAGAGAATTCTTTTACCCCGGTATTAACAAACTCTATAATTCAAATAAAACTGCTATTAATGATGTATAAATTTTCTTTTTGTAAATTGTGTACGTTATTGATAAATAACAATGTTATGCTTATATCACAATTGCATATCAACAGGTAAAAACAAACATCGCTATTGTGACGTCACATAACGCTGCTTTGACGTAGAACGACAAAGGTCCCCCCTTAAGTTATTATAAGTAATTAAATTCAAACGTATTCATCCTACATATCAAACAGATGAAGAAGCTTACCTAGATTCCTTCCGCTTTGCTCCGAGTTCGATAAAATCTGATCCTCAACAACAGGTTCCTATTCAATATATTGTCTACGGTGTCAGAAATAAACAGGGGCTCGTTAGCACACAATGTACAGCTAATTAGATAGGTAAACAAATTACATAGTTTTTAAATACCTTCTAAATGCAAACATGACAGAACTGATTTTTATCTTGTTCGGTCGCGAGTTAAATTTCATCGCTTGTTTAAGTCACCGTTAATATTGTGCCAGGTGCATATATACCTAGTATCTTTCCCGCTCTACCAAGGGACTTTAAAAAAAAAAAAGTTACGTAACGACAACCAAGGATCTTTTTAATTCTTATAAAAAATATTTACAATCCCTTCTGGGGTTTTAAAATCAGGACATTTTTTATTATCTACAATTTTAAACTTAGATTTGACAGACAACCAAAAGCTAAAAAAACGCACGTGTCTCTTTCACCAGAGCCATACAAGGAAAATGGAATATACTTGCTGTATGTCTATCATCACTTGTACATACATATATATGTAAGAAATTTCACCAGACAAAAGTTACTGACATTAATTTAAGAACTTTTCATAACTCCAAATAATTATGTTGTATTTTTATTTTTTAAAACGTGAAGAAACAAAAATCTTTGTGATTTAAATGTATAAAGCACTGTTACTTAATTGTTCCACAATTTTCACAAGACAACAAAGCTCTAGATGGACATATAACTGAACTATAAGATACTGAAAAAAAAATCACAATAAACAAACCCTTCTTCATACAAAAAAGAAAAATTGCATTTTTATGTAACAAATACAAAATAAAGGATGTTGTAACGTTTGATAGGTGCACAAACACATACCAGTGTAGAAATGTCGGCGACTGAGAAATTTATAAAACACATTATGGTGATACATAACACTAAGTAGTAAATACATAAACTTGTTCATAGAATGAATTTCCACAACCTACCCACCTACCCACCCCTGAGCTCCCTAGTATTAGTACAATATGTACAGATTTTCTTGTAACACATAGGAAGATTTGGCTCCATTCTATATCATTTATAATCCACTTGACTGAGATTATAGAGATCTTACACAAATCCTGGTATATCTCATTCTACAATTATGACAGGCAGTATTGAAACTGAAAGATTATCCAGATTAAAAAGTCAGGGAAAAACATTGTAAATCCTAACCCTTATAACCCAATACACAACATGTACCGTTATGTAGTAAATCTTTATATCTTGATTAATCTAATAAAGACACCATTTAAAACAAACACATATAAACTACCCTTTCCCATGACTTATTCTGGGTAATGCCCTTTTTTCTGTATTTTTTTAACCAGAGGTTTTAGAGAGGCCTTTAACCTCAGATACAAATGTCTGAAACTTTATAAAAACAAACATATAAATGTTCAACTATGTCTACAAATTCACTTCATATCTTCCAGGTAAATAAGCTAAATATCTAAATATGGTTTACTTAAAAAAAAATGAATTACATGTAAGAACAAGAATGCACAATAAACTTCTCTTATCTTACAACAAAAATACAGAATGGAGATTTTATTGCCCAACAAGTAGGTTAACAAACATACATGTGTAAAGCACGTGAAAGCAGATTACGTACATCACAATAATATCAATAAAGAGGCCATTATTGTACAAGAATCCTTCTAAATCAAATACCTTGTGTCTCGATCTATCAACTTGGTAATCACTAGACACTAGTCCAAAATATTTTACATTTTCTTGGCATTTTAGGGGGGGGGGGTTACGATTTTTTTTTCTTGGCACGTAAAACATCAAAATCGTAAAAAAGCTTGGAAAACATCAGATATTTCAGACAAACTAGACTCTTGTATTGATTTACAATAAACCAAACAAACTTGTTCCTCCTATGGATGCTACTTGCGATACATAAATGCAAAAAAAAAAAAATAATGATGATGCACTAAAATTCATTATCATAATGTATGTAACAAATTTACAGCGATTTTTTTTTGGGGGAGAATCCCAAGCAAAATAATTTATTATTCCTTATAAAACTTCATTGTATAAACAACTCTAATATAGCTAATTTACAGATTTAGCGATTTGTTTTTTGTCATACAAAGTTCAAAGATAACAAAATTTTCACTTTTTAATGGTTTTTCAAGGTCTAAAAATTCAAAATATTGAAATGATCATATATATTTAACTTTTTAATATTTGAATTCTAATGAACAAAAAAAATCCAGTACTCCAATTTTAAACATGAACATGTAATAGTCATAGAAAGGAATGCATGTGTATTGGGAATCTGCTATACATTTATATTCTTGAAAAATTTTTTGATTCAAATGAAAATTATACATTTATACCGATTTAGCAAAGTAAATTCACAGGACCCCAGGACTCTGCTATAGCATAGTTTTATTGTTTACAGATGAAGAGTAGTTCAAGTTATTTTAAACTCCTCTAATATTCCAGCAGTATAATATCATTAATAGAATTAATTTTAAGTAGTCAAAAAATGCATGGATTGAAATACTATTACTCTTGATAGATATTTATAGTAATAGATCATGATGTAATTCTTAACACAAATAAATACACTTATACATGACAAATACTGAACTTGATCAATAAGCTTTTGTTATGATATCGACTTGGGGACATTTTCCATTGAGATTTCTTCAAAGGAGGATCCTGAATCATTGCCATCTGAAGCCTTGTCCCCCTCCTCTTGTTTGAGGGGACTCAACTGAGGGGTGGTCATTTGTTCAGAGCTAAACCCCGAGTCCTGAAATGTGGGGGGTTCACTAGTGTCTGGTGTGCTCTGATCGCGACCCTCGTCCTCTAACAGTTTACGTGGAGTTTCCTCCCCTCTGAGGATTTCTTCACTCTGACAAATTATACCCCCTTCCTCCTCAGCCTCACTTTCACTGTCAGAGATTGGCATACCATCATCTACAGCTGTACGGCTGTAACTGGTCTCTCTGGAAACTTTGAAAGACAAAAAAATTATATCTGATAATAATGTCATAAAACATGGTAACAATTTATTAAGAAAATTAGAAATTAAGAAAAAATTCCAATAGAGGGAGGGGTCTACAGAATTTCACTAGAGCTGTGATAATTGATCCCCAACAAAAGCTATCTATGTATGGAGTCTTTCCTGAAGACACCAACTTAAGAGTTCCTCAGAAAATTTTTATGAAAATGTACCTCGTAGTTTAAAATAAACTTATTTATATAACTATTGCACCTGGACAGTTATATTTTATCTTTCTACGTGAAGTGGCAGCTACGTAATTGTTTTAAATCAAAACTGCCAGGAAAACCAAATCAATTGTTTACAAGTATTCTACAAACAGGTATTCTGCTTAAAGGGGAGTAACTCCTATATAGTACAAAATCATAATATTGAAAACAAGTTCATGGTAGTGCAATGCCCCTGCCCTTGTCAAAATAAACTTTTATATGTGTAAGTCTCTTTTATCTGCACTAGATTAATTCCCTCAGTTGTCTAATACTTAGTACAATAATATCAGTATTCTAATACATGTACTTCGTTCAATAACATTTTATGTTGTCATAAATGATCAGCTGGGAATGAAATCCAAGTGTCAATGAACTGCTCTTGCCGAGTACATACACCTCAAGAAAGCTTTCCTGATTGACAGCGATGAACATTCATTATTAATCAAAATTGTTATCTACACACCCCCTCCACTCCTCAGAATGTAACGACAAAAATGTATTAAACTGGATATATTGATTTACAAAAAAAATTGAAAAGAAAAGCTATGAACTTTGTTATTTTCTATGCACTTTTTTAAAAGCTGGTTGTATCTGAGGTTTTATTATTTGTGAAACATGTATTATAGTATTTATGAGTTTACCCTAAAAGTAAGAAAAGGATACTGTAAGGGGTTTCAGACAATTTTTGAAATTATTGGAAGGGGGAGGTGGAAAATTCAACAACTACAAGTAGAATGAAATATAACATAAATCAACCCAAAATATCAAAAAGATGCATTTGAGGCAAATCCTAATATTAAATTTGATTTCACCCCAGTCTGAAATAAGGACAGGCCTTGGTCCCATAAAACTTAGACAATCTCACTTTTAATCTTTCTCACTTTACCAAAGGAATTAATAGTGGAAAAAAGAGACTGAGATCAAAAGTGAGCTCGTCTAAGTTTAGTAGCTCCAGGCCAGGACTCCCTATGTAATGTATAAAAACTCCACTTTTACCCACAGTGCCCTTACCTGACACACTCTCATCTACAGAACTATCATCTTCATCATCTCCATCTTCTGCTTCATCATTATCTTCCTGCACCTCAGGGACATAGAATTCATTCTGACGAGCCAGTGGAGCAATGAAATATATGGAGCCCCCATCATATACCTCTAAATAGGGATGAGCACATAACTTACGCTCCTAAAAAAATAAGAAAACTTATTACATTTTCCTTTTCTTTAAAAGTAAAATCTTGAAATCTTTCTCCACAATACCAAAACATACTCAGAAATACTTTAATAATCCTTTCTTCTCTGACAAGTTTTATTCGAAAAAAATGTAAGAACATTTATCTGAGTCTCAGAGATTTATTAATTTTGACTGTCCTGTAAATTAGAATGTTCTTCCGCAGGGCTCTTGATTCTCTAAATCTGGGGCCGATATTCGGCCCCCTTCCCAATGCCAAAAAGGTACCTTTTTTCCCAAAAGAAAGGTGTAAATTTCCCAATTTCCATAGCAAAATATTAATTGAAGAATAAAAGTCCATGAAACTTAATCGCAAAAAAAAACCCAAACAAAACACACATGCAAATGAAAGTGAAACTGTATTACCATTTTATTAGTTTGCACCAAATGCATTCGTAAACTGGTTCAGGGAACCAGGTTATTGTTTTTACAAAAATGTGTACTAACTATGAGTGCAGAGTATCTTGTCATGTAGTTTCGACACAAAACATTATTTTGGTTTCAAAAATAGACATTTCATTTAAACATCAGTAAGCTGCACCTAGAAAAATACCCACGCTTCGGCATGTTCAGTCTCGCGCTGTATTGGTAAGCAAAGTTGTCCATGTGATCGAGGAAATTCGGGATGATGTAACCAGCGAGTGTCGCTCAGTAAGACATATAACCGCAATATCAACACTCAAAGATAGTAATGAAAAAGCTAATGTACTTTCACAATTAGCCTACGTACCCATGTTTGTTCTGTTTAACTGTTTATTCAAAACCAGAATAAAATTGATGACAAAATGCTAGAAAAGGAAAATTTGAGGATTTTTTTTAATGACTTTTGGTTATCCAACTTTTCCCAAAATGACGATAATTTTCCCAATTTGAACAGCCCCGGCCCCAGTCCCAAAAAGTGGTGTGAGAGCCCTGCTTCCAGAAACAATTCATGCAAATCATTGATAAAATTGAAGTTTTACAGAGTCTGAGAATCAATCCTAACCTTCACATAATCATTCATTCTTGGGTAGACCCTCCATACTGCAATAAGAATGGAGAGGGCACTTCTGTACGGGAAAGTCGTGTTGACAGCGTATGACACAGAGGGAAGCTTGGCTATCTTATAACCAAACTTCAATAGTTGTTCCTGTACAGCTTCGTCAATCTCAGATCCATCTTCAGAGAGAATCGAGCCAACAACATAACGTAATTTCTCCCCTTCTACCTAAAAGATATAAATTAGGCTGTCAACTGAACTGAAGGTATTTTTTTATATCAAAATCTAAGACATGTTCAAGAAGTCATTATTTTGTCAAAGTATGCAATCAAAAGAGTGAAAAGACCATACTTTTCAAGTCTTAGCTGAAATTTTTTTTACAAAAAATGATTTTTTTTGGTTGAGTTTTTGAATAATCTTGACTGTCTGGTCATTGGTCAATGCACATTGAGGGGTCGACTGTTGTAAACAAGATATTTATTTATGTGTTGTTCACTGAGAATGCCTAAATTACAGTACATGAATTAATAGGCGCATATGACATCTCATGATCTGCACTTTCATTTTCATATATTCATTCCTTCTGGCAATGACGTCACACACAGATTTACAAATATTTAATTTTATGAATTATGGTTCAAACGGTACCTGGTGAAAACGGCACCTAGTGAAAACGGCACTTGGATTATGCAAAATGGCACTTGGTCAAAACGGCACTTAGTCAAAACGGCACTTGGTCAAAATGGCACTTATAGAAAAAAAGCATAATTATATGCAATGATAATTTGATATATGGATTGATATATATTTGTGTGAGTATATATACATGTAAACATATATAATTTTTGTTTTCTGTGAGGGTCCATTTATTTCCCAAGAAAACAATTCAAATTATGTATACACTGAAATAAGTTATGAAATCTATGTGATATATACTGTATATAAAATTAAATTATTATGAACCTATGCGCATACATACTTTTCTCCACAGATTCATACATTTAAATACCAAATTTGAAATGATTTTTTTTTAAATTAATTCTATTCCTTGAAATATCAGTATCTTCATCTTTTAGTCTCCTTCATTTTTAAATTAATGAAATAACAGCATAGTTTTGAAATATAACATTATTTTCAAAAACAAGATTATAAACAATAACAGCATCATTTTATCATCTAAATAAATTATTTGTAACAATATCAATATTTACTATCATATTTAATCAATATTATTTAATAGAAATAAATTGATATTCTTCAGTTATAAAAAAAACCCAACAAATAAATGTTTTTGTTCTTCTATGTACAGGTTTCATATTGTTAAAAAAAAAAAAACTAATCGTAAATGTTGTATGGCTTAAATTTAAAGATTTTATGTACAGTTTAGAGAGGAAAATCTAAGTTTCAATCTCTTTGACACATTGTCAAGAAATACATAATAGTAACTGTATATGATTGCAAATTGACGATCAACAGATTATTGAGGGGGAGGTGTGAAAAAGTCTTTTGTTTCTTATTCCTACAAGTGTATTCTAAGTAAACATACTCTAACTGGCTTCTAATATTAGTCAACTGTGACTGGCAACCCCCAAAACAGAGTAGTATAGTACATATTTGCAATACTATAATTTTTTAAATTTCAAAGGATCATAATAATATAATTTGGATTTGATCTCTTTGTAGAAAATATTTAAAGAAGTACATTTAAAAAAATCTAACCACTGTACAAAAGTACAATAATTTTCAGATGAATTAGTCTATTTTTTTCCCCCTAATATATTTTAAAAACATTTTTATCAATAATAATATACACATTTATTACTGTAAATTTAATATAAAGATCCATTTTCTGTATAAACAATAGCAAATTATCAAAATTAAAAAGTGCCGTTTTGACTTTTCTGAAGTGCCGTTTTGACTACTCTCAAGTGCCGTTTTGCATATTTCCTAAGTGCCGTTTTCACCAGGTGCCGTTTTGACTTGTACCCAATTTTATAATGCCCCCCCCCCCTTATTTGCATTAAGTAAAATAGGGCTATATGTGATGCTCAATAATCGCAGCCTCACCACTTTCGGGTCATCATAATAGATGCCTATGGTTTTGTAGCCCTGAGGGGTCAGTCCGCAGACTTCTGTAAACACAGGGCCGCACTCCTTGTATGGACCGCGGCAGAATTTGTAGGCAATGACAGCCTCTCCTAGAGGGGGTTTCCCTGTCTTCACGTCAATCGTCTCAAACAAGCCTGACAACAGCAACAGGGCCAGGAACGTCAGTATCAGACATAAACCCAAAACTCCGATCCCAGCGATCAGCAGCAGTTCAGCCATTGTTTTGGTTTTTCGATTTCTCTCTAGACTGATCGTAGGATCAAGAATAATACAAGAAGATCCCAAGAACTATCAACTGGTTCCCATCAGTCGACTGCAAACGGTTAATTTCGGGCCTTTCCGTAATAGGTCGGAAAAATCAACGTTTTACCTCTTGTCGGAAAGGTCTGAGAAGTTGCGATCTCAGTCGTCTCCATACGGAACAGAACGAGTCTTGCTGACTACTACTGATCTCAGGGAGGATAACTCTAACTTTCTTTAAAAAAATAATGAGAATCAACGATTATTTGTTGAATATGCATAAACTCCATTTTATCCAAGTATATTTTAAAGATTTTGCTAATAAATTCTGGTTGCTATTTTCCATAAAGTTGTATTTTTACAATTTGAAAATAAAAAAAAAATGTCTGTAAATTTCAATTTGAATAATTGAATTGTATTTTCATGATTTTGTAAATTTTTATCAATACTTTGGTAGTAGGTTTTATCTCCTTGTTGTCATGCCTGTGATTATTCAAAAAGATTTTTTTTCATTAGCACGGAACAATAATGATATGGGTTTTTATAATAAAAAAAATAATGTTTAGGAAATATATCAATAAAATTTTGTATCTTTTCAATGTACATATCTAAATGAAAGGAAGACTATTCAGTTAGTTTAGATTACAAAATAATTGGCGAAGTTGATATGAAAATTTTGAAACTGATCAAGGATTTATGAGTGTGTAACTTGGAATATTTATGTTTAGAATAAAATACGAGAATAACGATCGAATCGTTATTAATCTGAAAAGTGATGAAAAAATCAAATGAAGAGCAAATACGGATCTCTAAAAATGTTAGAAATGGGATCAGTAGCATATAGTGTCACGGAATACTAAACGGTTGAGCACCTGCTGGCAAAATCCACACAGACCCCCCCCCCCCCCCGGGTGTTCCGTACCCCAAGGGTTCTTTGACTTTTTTAAAACACGAAATATGTCAGAGAAAAATATTTTACTTTAAAAAATTCAAAAACCTTGGGGTACGGAACAACTAGGGGGGGGGGGTGGTCCTGTCGCCAAGCACCTGTGGAAATCGGTAGATAAATTTAGCATCATCTTCGCTAGCCAAGGGTTTCTGATACGCTACTCTCATAAACCCTTGGCCTATGGTGTTATAGAAATTGGGATTTTTTTCCAGAGTTCTGATTGGATTTCAGTACACCAAGGTCGACCAATCAGCAATTGTTTTTTGTAAATGAAGATATTTGCGTTCGGGATACATCTTCACTCTTTAATCTCGGAAATGAAAAACGCAAGTAAACAACGATCCGTAAGATAACATTCAATTCTATGTGTTATTCAATATCTTCTAAATATGTGATTAAGAATCTAATTGAAGCTTCAGATTTGGTCTATAAATAATGAATAAATATAACTCAATTATTGCTTCTCAATTATTCTTGAAAAAACTTTGTTTTAATTTTTTTAAAACATGTTTCTTTATTTCTGGCGATGACGCAATCTGTGCATACCTGATAGATTCGAGATCACGTGACGGAAAACAATCGCGTCTTTTGACTTCACCGTATGCCAAGGGTTTATGAGGAGAGTAGCGTATCAGAAACCCTTGGCTAGCGAAGATGATTTAGCATGAAAATAATGGTTCTAACAAATATCTAGAAATCAATCAGCATTTGATCGATCTTACGAAAGATTTTTTTACTAGCAAGGCCATTGTATCATATCAAAGAAGTTGTAATAAAAAAGCAAAATGTTAACGTCTGGAGACCAAACGACGTACATGTAACATGTAATATGATATATTTGTATCATGAATTTATTTGTCAACAGCGTGCCTCGTTTTTTAAATCTTCCTATACGTCGAATATTCTCTTGCGTACATAGTCTTTAAGTGAATTGTGATTAAATAATGTTTTAAAAAGTTATAATGTATAACCTGCGCTTTGAAACGGGCAGTTTACACTTTATCGATTTCACTTGTCGACTTTCTTAGGCCTATGCTCCAATTTTGCACACGTGAGGAATTTTTATTTAAAAATAAATATATACATATCAGTATAAAAACTTTAAAAACTTCTTTGTAAATTGTTATCAGTTTGAATTAATTTATTCCTTATCATTTAATTTTCAATAATTAAATATAGAAAACAAGACAATTTCTACCTTAAAAACGTCTTCAAATTGTTCATATTTTAAACGTAACGTCAAGCGGGTTGATACGTTTTTGACATAAGTCATTGTGACGTAGGCAACCCAGGTTATACAATTTAGATTATTTCTTTTATCCAATCAAATGACGCGTTACAATCAGAATTAAATCATTGATAAATATTCACAATGAAAGCAGACGATATTTAGAAAAATTGAATTAATTACAGCTTTGTAAGTTTGGCATTAATATCCCTTTTTTGATGAAAAAGATATTAAAATATGAATCAGATAAGTTAGACGCTGTTTTGAAATATTTCATTTATAAAAGGAGGTATTGAATCTACACAGGATCTATCGCATGTGTTCCATATTAAATGTTTTTTTTTTTTTATCTATCTTTAAGGAGAACGACTTCTTTTCATGACCAACAAAATAAACATTAAGATGGCAAAGGCAGAATGTTTTTGTGCTTCAGAGTCCTTGAGTTAACTGCTTGAGTGATGAGTTATTTACAGTTATAAAGTTTGGGATGTTCTGTATGTGCCCGCGGCAGGTAAATTCCTACCATCCATATTTTAATGTGGGGGAGTGACACGAGGCAGCCATATTTGCTTATGATGACAGATGGGGGAAACTCCTAAATACCAGGCAGGTGTGGAGAAATACACGTGATATGGACTAGTTTTATATTGTCCTGATTAAAATTACTAAAATGGTGGTCAAATTTTCTGGTGCAGTTGTAATACTGCGAAGTAATTTTATGAGAATATTTATTAAGCAAATCATGTCAACTTTACTTAATGGGGCTGGTCATCTTCCACTTCTTTTAAATCAAAGATCTTTACTTTTCTAAGACTTTTCATAAGTATAATATAGGCACAAGAGAAGGGGATGTATAGGGAAATTCCGAATGAAATAATTTTTGTAATTGATGCTATTAACAAGCAAGGAAAGAAATAAACAATTAGTTTACATATTACACATATTGATCTTTTTTTAGTAAACAAGTGAATATAACAAGAAAATAAATCATCAATTAAAGTATTTTGTTGTACGCAGTCATATTTGCAGTGACTCATTTATCTTTGCATGCATTTAGAACACATAATATTACACACATCATAGAAAGAAATTTTTAAATGTTATAAACAACATAATACATAAATATTGACATTCTAAGTCACTGAAAAATGTTTGGCATGCAATGCCATTAAACATGAAAATAAAATCACACTTTTACTGTCCTCGTTTGAGTATATGAGTTCAATGTTATCTCTTTTCTTGCCCTATTATATCGACACATGCCATATTTTAATGGGATTTTGCATAATCGAAGCGTGATGGTTGGTAGAGTTGCAATGAAAATGCATATTGTTGTCATTATTTTCAGAAACGAACCTAAAACGAAATGACAAGAATGTATTTACACTTACACGCAACGATTTTAGATGGTTCGGCGGATAAACCTCGGTAGTTCGCGTGTTTACATTCAAAATTAGAAAAAGGAATTTTATGTGAAAGTCTTTTAACAATTTATGAGAAAATCCTTTAAAGATTTTCACAATGATCGTGATAATTGTTTAAATGCTTACATCAAGAAAAAGAAATAGAATAATGCCATCGGGCGATTAATTTGACGCGCTATGAATATTTTTTTAAATTAAAAAAAGATTAATTCTTATATTTTTCGCTGAAACTGACTTTCAGTGTTTTAGTGAGAATTAAGTGAACCCTATCAAAAACCATCACTATATGCATATATAGTAAATAAGTAAATAAAAAACACGTGTTTAAAGGGTTACCTGTTTAAAGCAATTCAAAGTCAATACGATCTGCATGCATGAAATACAGAACGAATCAGCGTTGCTGAAGGGAAGCTGGGAGGCACATAAGCTGTCTGTCATTTGTTGATAAATTTTCATTATTTACTTATTTAGAGAGAGGCACACTTTCCAAGTTTCCTCTGAACTTTTCCCCCTCTGCCAATTATCACATGCCCCTTGGGCCTGCATTAACCTAACGACTTCAGACGATCCAGGACAAATGTTGTAATTAATGAAAAACAGCATGTACATGAATTCTCAGTCACATATACACCTGTACATTTATGGGGAAAATGTTCATAATAAACAACAATTTATACTTGTACATTTATCATTCTGATTTTTTTTCTTTTGAAAACGGATCCCGCATAATCTAGCATGGAGGTCTTTTGACTCTGAAAATGATCAAATTCTGAATCAAATTAAATAAGTCGGCAAAGGCCTCTCATTTGTGCATTTCTATTTATTTAATTTGCCAATATAAGGTAACTAAATGTTACTGTTGTTTAATTCGTATACATGTATATTTTATTTTTCTGCAAATGTTACATTAAAAATTGAAGTAAAAAATTCAAATGAATAAGTAAATTTACAAAATTTGAATTATAATAATAATAATAAAAAAATAATAAAAAAGTTCGGTAAATGCATTTCTCTTCCTTTCTAGGAGAATTCTTTAAAGGGAGCGGCGATTTACAAGTAATACTTAAAAAAAAAACAGGTTTATAACACAATTTATTATTCTAAACAGTAAACAATATCATGCAAGAAACCTGAGAGTTTTATTGCTACCGATTTAGATATACGATAAAGCATTATCTTTGTGTCCATACGATACAGAAATATCATTTTCTAATGGAGTTCCTTTCTACATTATAATATTGCGTAGGACGATTTCATAATGTTGGATATTTAAAATTTCAGAGTTACGTATCTCTGTGGAATTTTTTAAAAAAGTACAAAAATCTGTAAACATCATGATCACCTCCGAGTCAATAGTTTTTACATGTATATATATTGTATACAGGTATGTTTCATTATACATGTACCCATAATCCCCACGTGTACTGTGTAATTATACAGATTTGTCCTTTAAGGACATTGCAAAGCGACAGCTTTAAATGGATAAAACAGTTTTTACCAGATGCATTTCATTTCAGCTGCAGTGGCGCCGTTTTAACTTGGACGTCTGTAACAAAGACATTGTTAAGGGATCTTTCCAAGTTGTCGAGCGTAAATGAACATACAACAATTTGCGATCAACAATTATCATTTTCTTTGTTTATAAATTATGTAATGAAATGATCTTCTAATTCTCACTTCATAACTTCATGCAGTTGATGGTCATGTTCTGATGACCACTTTACTTTTATTTAAAATATACGCACGTGTATGTGACATTCATGTATAATAAAAATAAAAATTGACTTTGGCCAATATGTAAAGGTCTTTTAAGAATTTGGTTATGAAAAATCAAAGGCCCTGTAACGAAGATAAAAGAATTATGCAGTGGACGACCTGATTTGAGCGAAAACTTTATTTGAAGTTCAATCAATTTTTAAAAAAGCAATCAATCAATCATCTTAATGTTCTCATCAGATTAGATGTACATGTACACTCGTATGCAGTAAACTCAAGTTATATACTTGTACTTTGATTTTTACGCACTTGAGTACGTGTATCCAAAGACTTGTTTCAATAGACGTGGTTTAACCTTCCAAGATAGCATTATCTGTTGGTCTTCGTTTCGTTTGCAAACTTTTCTTGGAATTTCTTATTTAGTGTGTAAGTTCAATGTCCGGAGAGATGTAGCGATAGTTCGTTCTATATCCGACGGAAAAGTTTGAGCGTGTTCGACTGTTGTAACGGACAACATTTGTATAGTATACTCGTATGTTGTCCTTCTGTTTGGGGTGCAGTACGTTTGCGTTATGCACGGAATTCTTCGGCTTTTTTCCAGCACTTGACCTTTCTGCTTGCGTTGATGTTGGACCCGAATCACTCGTGGGTACATGTAACTACTGCGGGGGATGACTTTTATCCACGAATTACCAACAAATTGCATACCATATGGCGCTGTTTTTGCCCCTGTAATCAAAGATTCGGGAGTACATGGATTTTACCTTCTCCATCCGTCTGTCAGTTTGTCAGCAAAAACTGTAATAACACCCATAACTTTTGATCGTGTGACTGACTTTTATATTTTACAGGTATATTTCTTTTGACAAGACCTTTTTTTGGTATTAACAAATTTGAACTTTGACCTTGGAGTTTCAAAAACTTTTGCAAAAATTACCAATCTTTCACCTTGGTCATAACTTTTGATCATCAACAGTTAGTGCTCCGTCTTTATAACTTCACATATGTATTCATTGTGACAGGACCTTTCAAAGGGTATAACTATTTTTGACCTTTACTTTAGACTTTGACCAACTTTTAAAATTCTTTAACCTTGGCCTTTCGGACGGTTATTGTTCATAGGGCTTTCATATTTCAAAGGTATTCGATCCTTGTTACAATACCTTCTTTTGGAAACAAATGATTTTGACAGTTTAACCTTAACTGAGGTTGTCCTACATCTATAAATAATTTTGACCCAGGCCATAAATTTTGAATAGTTGGTGCAATGGCTTTCATATTTCACTAGCTGCAGTTGGTGCAAAAAAAAAAAAAAAAAAAAAAAATCGGAGAGGGCTACATTATTGCAGCTAATATTTCACTTGTTTATATCTTATAACAAGATATTCACATATTACCCTCTGACTTGGAGTTTTACCAATTCAAAACAATTCTAATCTTGATCATAACTTTAAAAGTTAGAACTTTGGCTTTCATAGTTCAAATATGTATTCTTTGACAAAATTCCTTTGGTTTTTCTAAACTTGATTGCTCGTTTTACTATTCATGATATATTTGACCCGATTTTTACCTTAAAGTTACATTCAGTTTACCAAATGTATCCAAAGGAATTCGCAAACTTTAAAATAACATCAAGAAACCGAATGCACCCCGAAGGAAAAGGAGACCCGGAGGATAGGTACGGTTATGTGTTAGTACCAGTAACAATAGTATTGGTTTTCTTTTAGTATACATATTGACTTGGCCAACTAAATGTTATTTATTATTTGACCATCAAGACACACTGTGTCAACTCACTACCCTGAAAAGAAAACATTCCACCATTCACGTCCGGGCGGTGAAGAACAATCCGTGCTTTTCTCTAGTTTGAAAAGTTTAATCTTAAAACCGGGCACAGATAGAGCACATAGAAAGAAGGAGAGGGCCTGAATGTTTTCAGTTATATTGCTTTTCTGACAAAGCCGATTACTCATTTGAATCCATATGGTCCAGAATGAAATAAATGAAGAAAAATACTCTTTTATACTTCTATGCAAAAAAAAAAAATAATAATAAAAAAAGACCATACATTGATGCTTCAATTAGAATAATGCATTGCAGTCTCATTTGCGATGATTCCTCTCCTTATGTATCGTGAACCAAGTGAAGTCATATTGAAGAAGAAAAAATAGCACTTTGAAAAGAACAAGGTTCACTTATGGTCTTTTTGGCCCTGTGAATTTCTAAACAACTGAAACTGTTTTATTTTAATTAACAATGCATTAAATATCATTTAGACCATTGGTGATTGCATGTCTATCAAAAATGACATAATTTTCTGGCTAGTCAATGCATTATGACGTCATGAAATGCGTCAATTTACTCATATTCTGAAACAATCTACAAAAAACAGTCAATTTTCAATTTAAAGCTATTTTTCAATATTTGATATAGAGCGCAATCTCTGATATAAGATATGCAACCAGTAAATTAATGAACTGTTTCTGAGGATAACAAGACATGTTTTATTTTTTAGATAGGAGGGTGCGCTCATATTACTTATCTTCTCTGAAAGAACTCAAATATATAAGGTCTGTTTCCATCAAAATTCAAGAACATTGCAATTCCATAAAGCCTCTGTTCCAAGACCTGGAGTTTAAGGAGAAAAAAATTAATAGCTATAGGAAATGAAAGAACTAAGTCTCTGCTTCATTTTTAAGTGTAAAATGGAACATTTAAGTGTTGGTCAATAAATTTGTATATCTACAGGGCCGTTTTATGCATAAAGTGAACCAAGCTCTTTGTTTACAATCGGGTGGACAGATGGACATGGGGCACCTTATTACATAAGCTTCAATAAGCGAAAAAAATATACACAATATTTGAGATATAAAATAAAAGACTGATAAATATGATGTAAACTTACATGTTTGGATAAGATTTTTGAGAGCAGTTGTATGTCGTAAATTAAGAACAAAGGTATTCATGTGTACATGCATTGCAGTTGAATTCAAGACGGCTAATACATTAAATTTAATGAAACAGGCCATATACAAAACAAAGTTATGAAAGCACGTTATTTTTTGGCCCCAAAAAATCAAAGAACTGGTATATAGATGTTTGTGACACCAAACAATTATTTCTCCATTTGAAGTACATTGTATTTTTTGAGTATTTCCCCCTATAAATTAATGTGATGTATAAAAAAAATTAATAACATTGCTTTCATTCTAAAATATTTACATCCACTGAATATTTTCTCCTTTATTTCTTAAGAAACCCCATTGCTTTCATCACTGCATAAACTGCAGTAGGCAGGTCGCCTATAAATCCATACGTATAAAGACGTTCGCATCATTAATACAATAATTAATCTTTTTAATCCTACTTTAATTGATAAAAAATATAAATATAAACAATAAAATTGCAGAAAAAATTTACATAACCCGCTTCTATTGTTTAAAAGATAACACTTATAATACTCTTCTTTCAGGGGAAAAGGGCCAAGTTGTTTGAAGCATCTTTCTAAAATTTTAATCTTTTATCCCAATGTGCGCAGGTAAGAGTTAAGGCATATACAATCCTTCGCATTATTCAATAAATCAGGGAATCTTAATGATACATGAAGAGAAATCACTTTTTCAATCATTGAGGACCGATTTAAATAACCAAATGATGTTTTATCTGTCTGTATGATTGTTCAATCGTGACTCCTCGTGACATATTATCCGTGACCAGTGTACAACCACGTAAACAAGACAGTTCCGAGCGGATTCCTTCAGATCAGCCTTGTGACAAGATATTTCATTGAATTTGACAAGATTTTTTTGATAAGTAAGTGAAAAATTATTGCCGTATTTGTACAGTAAATAATCACATTGTCCGCATGACCTGACGGCAGACGCGACTTTCGGTTCAGGGGGTGAGGTACGTTTTGTTCCCTCAGTCTTGCTCCTGTCACACGAGTCACCGACGAGAAAAGGACACCAGGATTTATGTCCCCTTCTTTCGCTTGTATTGCTCTCGGTCATGTTTTATTAAATTTATATCATTGACGCAAACATAAGAGAACCTTTCATATCCAGTAAAATCTTTTAACACCACAAATTCACTCAACAAACTAACGAAACACAATCGCCAATGGAGCTAAAAACTTTTTTCCTCTTTGCTTTGAAAGAAAGGTACTGAAATCGTTTGGGAAATTAAAAAAAATCTTTTCCTGATATGTTCTAAAAGAAGAGAAGAAATGACGTTGGAAGTTTTATTGACGGCAGTTGCAGATTCCTTTTTCATATACTTGAATGCAGTAAAATAAATTTGCAATAATGCGTTTATCGTTTTTAGCTGTGACTCGATTTGGATCTGACAGAAATTTCTAGGAAATGTTGAAGGCTGGTTTTGAGCTCATTATCTTGTGATTTATCAAGTCAGAAGGACGGATCTTGATTTAGATTAATTACAGTGTTGTAAGCAGATATTTAAGCACTTAAACCATACACCTTATACATGAGAGAGAGAGAGAGAGAGAGAGAGAGAGAGAGAGAGAGAGATCCGGGTTAAGTTACCGTTTAAGTGACAGTTAATTTAAATGCAAAGTGATGAAAACTCGTTAAAAAGGCAGGACTACTTTAGGTATGATGCATGCTCGAATTGCCTTTATGGTTTTGTGTCAAATGCATCTCAGACCCGAAGCAACATATTTTCTAGTTCTTTAAAAGTTGACAAATCGTTTGGGAAACTAATTACCCGACAGAGAAAAGTAAGTAAGGGTTGGAGGAGGTAATAAAAAAATCAAGCATAAAAAGTTCAACTGTCCAGACTACAAAAAATCTTACATGTACTTCGTTTAGAGTAGGGGGGGGGGGATATTTGACTCCCATTTGTATATCTTTGGGATGATATTACTGAAGTCTGATCCTTCATCATTCTTCCAATTATATTAGTTGTATCCTGTTCTTGCGGACCCAACAGCTAGGGTAAATGTTCTTGCGAACGACAAATAGATGACCTTTGAAACGAACTTGAATGTCCTAGCACCGGTAAAGAGCAGCCGGATACTCAGTAGTCGAAAGGCTAACGGGTGCTTATGCCAGACTTCATCAAAATTAATTCCTTCATAATATTTACTTTACATTCGTGTTAATTATTAATATGAAATAATTGGGGAAAATAAAAAGGATTCCACCTTGTTATGTCAAAAAGTGGATAATTCAAACTCGTCATATTTCGTGAAAATTGCTACTCGTAATTTTATCCCAGTCAAGAAAATTTTCTTATTATTTAGGACTTGGTTAACGCAAAAACAAAATGACTCACTAAAACATCTAAATGTCATGCTAAAAGCACATTAAACATACAATATATGACAATATTTCAATAAATCTAATATGAAGATTGATTTGATGAATACACGCGCTCAAATTACCTGATGTTAGTCATAAACATACACATGTAAGTTGATCGAGTATATATTTATATGTGTTTTTGTAGAAAAGGACTGGAAAGACACAAAAATAAATTGCGGTAATTGCCACTTTTTTGAAAAAGTGGAACTGCCGAGGGGGGGGGGGGGTGTTGGCTAGGAGGGATTTCTCTTCTCAGGTCCATATTATATATAAATTATTTATTTTCTTTCAAACAATAACATTTTAATTTACAAACTTTTTTTCTCCACTTTTTTGAGGGGAGGGGGGTTACTACTCGCACCTAAAACACTCTGCTGTCATGGATTTCAAATAAATGAATTGGTCAGATATATTAAATAAGTTACGAAAATAAGACGCAGTCACTATTTTATACGTATATTTCCTTGTGGTAACTCTTCTGCAAGGGGGAACAGAAAAACATGCGAAACAGGGTAATGTTTTTTTCTGAACAAGAGCAAAGTCGTTTTGTTATAGAAAAGTAACATCGAAAAGGAGTATTCGTCATAGAGGAAAAATAAAAAATAAATCCAAAATGGGACGATTTGGATCTACGTCTTATTTTAAGCATTTCAACGCATATCTTTCCAAGCATCCTACATATTGTGAAAAACTACTTTAAACTACACGAGGACAAAAGACTTTGCATTAAAAATGACATGGTACGCCGAAACACTGCCTTTGTATTAGAAACAGAAGCATGCGAGAAAAGGTCATATAACTAGCCAAGTTATATCTGTTTTTCAGCTTATGGAAAACTCTAGCGAATATCTGTAGAGATCGTTATCTCTGTGGTAAAAAAGACCAAGAACACATCGTTATAGTGTTATTGAGGTATATAAACAATTGCAAACAATAAATAACAAAGGTATATTATAAATACTTATATACAATGTATGTCATGTTTAAATGGATGATAAGTATAAACTATAGTCCTCAATTCTGTGTTTTTCTGACATCTCATTTATAAGTAAAATAATTACACAAACATAATTAGCACGTGCTTATAATTTTGATTGATGCCCCTTAAGAAAGTTATATACTGTACATAAAATATCTTGTATAGTCGTAATTGTAATAATATCTATCGTATATATGCTGATTACTCATGTCAAATGTGAACATCTACAAGAGTAAATACTGATTAACACCAATATTATTAGTCAGATAATTGAGAATTTTTCTTACGACATTACTCCGTTGGTGTATTCATACCAAATCTGTCTAAACACGTGTGAGACTTTCCGTAAATTTTAACGATTTCAGCGGCGATTATCCACCGAGAGGCGTTAGAATGACCATCAATGGACAATGTGGCGAAATAAGGAGCTATTAATTGTTATTTGGTGTCCAGGTATTCAGGTGTATAGGCGACTAGGGTCAGCTTTATTAAATCTCTGCCCGACACCACAGGTTCTTATTGTTAACTATACGCACCATTGCCAACCCTATTTTCTCTCCGATGAAATCAAAACTGTATAAAACGCAATGGGTCAAATAAGTCCTCTGTTTAAAACCTCGGGATTGTTTTCCATTATACAATTTAAATCAAGCTTAAATCTCACACAACGTTTTAACCGTAAGTATGGCGATTTAAATCATACAATGGCCAATGTAGATGGTCCTAAATATGATGACTTCCCATAATAAGAGGGGATATACATATTTTGAGGTCCGATTTATATCCACTCCCGCGTTCGTTTCTAACCCATTATTGCCAATTATCCATGAACTAATAATCAGGGTTATTTTCTACCACGTATCTTTCATAACTTTCTGGATCATATTCCGGAACCGGATCTTTGTACCGCACCACGTTTGGGGGAGGAACACTTTCCGACTTCCTCTGATCTTTAGTCCACGCTTTCTCCTTGACCTTGTTGGCCATCTGAAGGTCAGGTGCCGGAACACTCCGTGCATGGGCAATTTCCACAGCATTGGCATCCAGGTGATAGTTTTTATCGCCCCTGATCTGTTCATTTACCTTGTCCAGTTTTGGGACATTCATTAAACCTTTAATTAACACAGCGTCCGCATCAGTCCCTTTCCCCGTGCCCACGGGCTGATGTGACTTGCAGTAAACGTCATGGTCGAATGTGTCATTTTTGTTTAGGTAATAATTCTTTACATTTAGAAGAGTTTTACATACTTTGCAAACAAAACACCCTTTATGATACATTGCGTCTTTTACTGGACCCATTTTGTCCATTGGGTAGATCTTCTTCATGCACTTATAACACTTGTCCTTTGGATATTTCACTTGATATTTAAGGGAATGGGAACGAATGGGAACATTTCCTGATTTCCATTCACCGTTTAAGAATACATTTTCAGAATCCGGAGAAAGAGGACAGAAAGTTGATGTCTCCGGAAGAGAGTGTCCTGATATGCTTGACGGCGATCCAGGCATGGAACTGGATGAGGTACTTCCGGTTTCATTCAGCTGCACTTGCAAAGGTTTTCCAATTCCTGGTGCCCCTTCAGAAAGATGTCTTGCCCCTGGGGTAGACGGCGTTTGGGGAGCGGAATTAGAACTGACAGAGGTGGTCGGCGAGACGGCTTCTTGAGATGTCTGAGAAACAATACTGGCAACAGTTATTGGTACTGACACAGATCCCTTTGGAATGGATTGGAGGTTGTTAACTAAAGACTCCTGTGATATATTTCCGAGAGCAATGTTTGTTTGAAGTGTCCACAAGGCAAACTGCTCCGGCGTCATCACCCCCGCAACTTGGTTTGCTTGGGATGGCGCTGGAAATTGTCCATTTGGAAAGCCTGTGATGTTATTTGGCAAGTTGCTTGGCATGCTTAGTCCCGGGGTTCCTTGAGTAATTGTCACCGGAGAAGGTTGTACAGACGCGATGATGTACGGTCCATTGTTAGCTGCTGCTGAAGGGTCATTTCTTGCCATGGACATGTAAGCATCCAAATAATTTGTTCCAGAATTGTTCAGATTCATTGCACCGAGCTGTGCGTTGAGTTGCTGCATTTGCTGAAAGTTGGGATAATTCCCAGTCCATATATTGGTCCCTTGCATGTTCTGCGAGGGGGGCACAGCGTTATATGATTCTGGAGGATTAACTCCCTGATTATAATTATAATTAGGGTCCATATCAAACAGCTGTCTTTTAAATTTCGTGGGTCCTCCACTTCGATTGAGTTTTAATAATGACAGGTGTGCTATTAAACATTCGTAAAAATGCCCGCACACATGAATACACCTGAGTTCTGAATTCCATTTAACGTAACACTGTAGGTAAAATAACAAGACCTGTGATTTCGTCACACTCCAGTGACTTCAACCAATGGGGATGGACGTAACAATGCCCACCGTAAGACTCTTTGTAAAGGCTGGCAAGATTTACTCTGTAGATTGTGTACGCACTTTTTACTCTGTTGATTGATAGCCAAATAGGTATCTAATTCATAATTTTTAGCCAGCCACAAAAATGTGGAGTGATTTGAACAATGACTGAATATTTAGGTCACGGAAGACCGGCAAAATCTGTTTTGAATTTTAATAAATAGAAAGACAATTGGAAACCAAGTCAAAGAAAGTTCAGACAGACAGAAAAAAGAGGCTTAAAACTTTGTTGGAGAGTTATTTTGATATATCTTATAAGCGGGTCAATGCATTTTCAGAGAAACAATCATAAAACGATGTATACTTCACTGGGTACATTTTTTTTTTCCAGACAATCACAATGGAATGCAAAATGTGCAGAAAGAAAAATAGACCCCATTAATTGCAACATTCTTGTTGACCTGCTCATAGTTTGTCAGAATATGCACCTGTTTATATTAAGTGAATGGGTGGATTCATTTTTATTATGTTATTTGGAAAAATAAAATTTAAGGGAAAATTTGTGGACAAACCGTCCGTAGCTAATATTTTTTAAAGTAGAATGTGATAGGGGGTGGGGTGGCGGGTTTGATTTGCATATCAAGCACAAATTTTGAATTCGATATGAAAGAAATTCCTAAATGTAGTATGTGTCACATTCTAGTTTAACTTGAAACTTATAAGTTTCGAGGATTTCAAAGGTATATACCCTAATTCTTAATCATATTTAAATGTTGGTTGCATTACAAAAACGATTTTCACAATATCCAAATCCAGGCAAAACTATTTCATAATTTGCTGCAACCAAAATTATTGCAAAGAATAACATTCATGTTTTTGCAACACAAAAAATATATTTTTTTTATCAGATAGAATCCACTATCGTCAATCAGAGCGTATCTATATTGTACTAGTAAATTGAAATAAAATGTTAAAGATACATGTACGTTTACGTTCATGTAATTATCAGAAAATTCTGAGAATTACTATGTAGGAATTATACCACATTATGAAATGCACTTTTTTTTCATCATTGTCCAGTGATGACAGTGAATGTAAAATGATACCCGATTCAATCTTTTTATTATCGTTATTCAAATTTATACATATTTATTATAAATATGGTAGTAAATTTGACAATTTCAAAAACTAAAGCATAAGAATTTACCAAAATCAACGAAAAGCCAAGTTAAGTTTGTGTGTTTGTATTTTTGTTTGTTCGTATCAGAGCCGACTCGTAAAGAAAACAAAGCAGTGTTGGTACTTTAAGTGAATATCATTTTCTTAAATAAAAAAAACCAACTTATATTTACATAATTACAAGCTTAAAAAAATTAAGAGCTTATATCGCATTTTGCCAAAGTCCTGCAAAACCTCCTGAAAGAAAGATAACTCTAACATAATTTTACCTCTCTGCATATTCATAGGTGATACCCACCAATCAAAAAGGATGTTTGTATGCGAGAGTGGTGCATTTTGCGTGATGCAGATGTATTTAAGGAATCACTGTCTAGTTTTGAGAGTATGCCAGGGCATCAACAATAGTGGGAAACATGGGATAATTTGCATAACGGGCGAAGCCCGTTATGCTAAAATTATCCCATGTTTCCCACTATTGTTGATGTCCCTGGCATACTCTCATAACTAGACAGTGATTCCTTATATTTCCATTTCATTGTGAAATAAAATTGTTGATTTAGACTTTAAAAATGCAGACATAGATTTGAATTACACGAGGATTCCCATCCCAATTTTAGTAGGCCCACAGGAGTCTGAAGTTTTTATCGTCAAAAAAAAAAAAAAAAAAAAAAAAAAAATCCGGAAAAAATTTTTCCTACCCTTAACTAAAAAAACCCCAGGATGGCAACGTGTTTTGGGGGGACCCACCTAAACAAATAGATCTGGGCTTGGTCGGAAAAATCTCGCAACTAATTCAGTATCTGGAGTGTTTGTGTTATTTATTCAAGTTGAGGAATCAAATCTGCTTGACGACTACGGGCTGTTCATAGCCTTTTTTCCAGTTTGACAGCTCATCCTGGACTCCATGCCACTAAACCGGAAGTGAACTCCGAGGTGAATAAATGACGTAATTGAAGAAAAGAACCAAAAAAAAATGCATGTAAAACTTCATGTACAATTTTATGTTACCATACGTGATCAATAAAAAGATATATTTTTCAAACAAAATAATGCTTTATAATGGTGCTTAGTCTAACTGTTTGGCTCTTTGTCGACATGGCTTTTCATTGATTTAAAATTGGCGCTTGTTAAAACTGAATTATCTGTCCCTGGTACACATCGTCGTACAAGTAAGAAAAAGAATAAATAACTTTTTAAAGTTCTGTTAAATATATTTAAAATAACTGAATAAAATTACGTTGAACAATTATTTATTTTATTTCATTTGAACAAGTTTTTATAAACGTCAAATATACACTGCGAGATTCTCTTCCGGTTTAGTGGCATGGAGTCCAGGATGAGCTGTCAAAGTGGAAAAAGGGCTAGGAACGGCCCGTAGTCGTCAAGCAGATTGAATTTTTCACATTGAATAAATAACAAAAACGTTCCGGAAACTGAATTAGTCGCGAGATTTTTCTAGCCAAGCCCAGATCTATTTGTTTAGGTGGGTCCCCCCAAAACACGTTGCCATCCTGGGGGGTTTTTTTTTAGTTAAGGGTAGGAAAATTTTTTTCCGGATTTTTTTTTTTTTTTGATGAGTAAAACTTCAGACTCCTGTGGTAGGCCTCTCCGAACACAACAGCAGCCGCACGGAATTTTCATGCATATTTGGCCTCCTTAGCGTCAGACTCAGAGACAGATGCGCACGAGATTTTCATGCATACTAGGCCTCCATAGCTCCTGACCTATCGACCTGCCTAATTTACATTCCGGCAGAATTATCAGGAAATCAACTCCGCTTACTTTCAAAGGGTTATCATAGAGAAAAAATTTAGAAATGGAAATATATTCAGATCTATGTCGTTTTTGGAGACCAGGCATTCCAACAATCGGTCTGAATTCCAAAAGGTATCAACGAGATTACCAAAGGCAAAGGTACTGTTTCCCAAGTTAAACGGGCAAAACTAGACATGGATTGGGTATTTAACACAAAATTTTGATGCATGGATTAAAAGATTTCGATTTGAAATAAATTAAATATAAATAATAAATACTAGTACCTAAAATTTAAGTAAATTGTAAGTTCTCTTTAGTTCTTAGATTTCACTTTCTCTTTTCACTTTTTCTTTGTTTCACTTTTTATGTAATACTACACAACATTTTGCATCACTCTTCAAACCTTACGAGAAAGTCTAAATTCTTCCCACTTTGCCGGGTAAACATGTAGTGATATACAATCAAAGATCGGCGGACTACTTTACTCATTACATGTAAGCATGATTAACATTACAGAGATGTCAAGACACTTTGAGAGATTTCTTAATGTCCCAATAGAAAAAATGAGAACTTCTTGAAGAAAGAATGTATTAGAATGAATGTAGAGTAAGCGATGATTCGCCAATAAGAGAAGAGAACGTTATATTAAAAAAAATCATTATGTAATAATCACGAGTAGAGACAGTATCAAGGTAGATCTAGTTAAAGAGGGTGAAGCATCTGATTGATTGATAGTATACTGTTTAACGTCCCTCTCGAGAATTTTTCACTCACAGTATGCCGGTGAAGGTCTTCAAATTTAGTCCTATACTCGGCACTCAGGGCCATTGAGCAGTGAGGGTTCTTTATCGTGCCAACGCTTACCGTGACACGGGACCTACGTTTTTAAGGTCATATCCAAAAGACCCGTGACTTTCACTTCTCATGCCGAACACTTGGCGAAGGAACAGTCACTACCTATGTTTGCGTCTTAGGTATGACGTGGTGCCGCGAACGAGAATCGAGCCCGGGCCTCCCGATCACGAAGCAAACGCTCTACCACTAGGCTACCGTGACCGGTACAAACAAGAGACATCGCCAGCCTGGAAAAAATGATTCTGCATCGTACAAATACGATAGAAGACAATCTGAGACCAGACCAAGCTTTATGCCTAGTGAAAGAGGAACAACAAAACAAAAATATACTTCTTTACAAATATACTAGATGTGGCCGTAGAAAATGTATGAATAGCAGGGGACAAGGAGAATTTACAACACAACTTTTCTTTAACTGGGAGCCACAATAGATTAAAAAGGAAGGACTGAGGCAGAAATAAGAAGGTCAGGTTCAGCCATATGGAGATAACGCACAGTACTCAATATCAAAAGTCCATAAAACAATACAAATAGGAGCAGAGCAAACACGGACCTCCAAAACATCAGAGGTGGGATCAGGTGCTATGGAGGAGTGAGCATCCCCTGCCGACCAGTCACAACCGCCGTGTGCTTCTTGTCATGATCGGGGAATAATGGAAAATTCCGTCGTCAATTCACTGTATAAATAATGGACTAACGTCAGTCAGCATGTGACTCAATGATGAATTGTATTTGCTGACAAGGTCATTGTATCGACCATAAAACTTACGAAATGATGACTGTAAACGAGACTGCTGATATTTTTGTTTCATTAACTTGTTTTTCAATAATTTACCTCTTTTTAGAAATTGTTCATACGTATACGTAGAGCATGTTCTTGCAGTAGTTCTTTTTCATCTCTTAACAACGTACTGTATGGGATCGGTTAGTCCAACACAGGACAAAAATTGATTGTATATTGTTTAACGTCCCTCTCGAGAATTTTTCACTCATATGGAGACGTCTCTGTATGCTGGTGAAGGGCTTCAAATTTAGACGTATACTCGGCACTCAGGGCCATTGAGCAGTGAGGGTTCTTTATCGTGCCAACTCCAACCGTGACTCTAGACCTACGTTTTTAAGGTCATATCCGAAAGATCCGTGACTTTCACTTCTAGTGCCGAGTGCTTGGCGAAGGAACAGTCACCACCTATGTTTGCGTCTTAGGCATGACGCGGCGCCGCGAACGAGAATCGAACCCGGGCCTCCCGATCACGAAGCGAACGCTCTACCACTAGGATACCGAGACCGGTCACAGGACAAAGAATTAACTTATAATCTTAATAAAAAAAATTCTGAAAGCTCTATTGAACCGCGAAGAAAGATGTTGAGTCATGATCGTCAATACTGCTTAGATATCCTCTCCGTGCCCTGGAGGATGCATAAAACTTTTCAACAAAGTACGTCACTTACGGTGGTCAATGGCAACCACCTTCACCTCCTTCTAGCTGCTCCAACCCAGTTCTTTCCATTCTCAGAAGAGCGTTGACGGGTGCGTTTTGGCCGTCATTTTCTTCTTTTTCCCTCAGGGGTCCATGTGAGAGCTGTTCTAATCTGTAAACTGACTTCTCTTCGAAGAATTTGGGCTATCCATCTCCATCCTTTGATCGTATTTAATAAGGTATGAATCTTGCTCTTTCATACAATTGTTAGGATCTCCTTGAATTCGATGTAATGTGTGCAAAATTTCATTGTCTTTCTTGGTGGTTTTCTTAGTTGGGAACCATACAGCAACACAGATAAAACTTTTGTGTTGAAGATGTTAAGTTTAGTCTTTGTGCTGTATTGTGCCGACTTCCATATTTTGGTAAGGAATGCAAAAGTAATCCTGGCTAATCCTAGCTTTCTCCCTTTGTCTGCCTCAGTTTCTCCCGTCTTGTGTATTGTTTCACCCAGGCAGAGGAATGTTTCGACATCTTCTACTTCCTTATCATTTAACCGGATTCTGTTTGTCTTGTCCACTTTAAATTTTAAGTGTGTATATTCAGCGACATCTAGATCTCCTGGTCTTTTCTTGCATATAGAGCTGTGTTTGCTGGGGAAAAGGGCGAATTATTCTGCATTATCCAGGTCCTCTGTGGTGAACATAAATTTCCATCGTTTTCCTTTCTCCTTATTGTTGGTTTTTCTCATTAATCAGTCTACCACAATGATGAACAGGAACCCAGACATAATACATCCTTGTCGCACTGTGTTGTGTCAATTGTAGTAATTTCAGCAATTATGTTCTCTTGGATCTTTCATCCCTCGGATTATTTTGTTGCTTCTCTTGGAACATTAAGAACCTCTTCAAAAAGTCCTTTCAACTTTTCCAATATTACTTCATCCTCGATGATATGCTCATCATTTTTGTTCCTTATGCCTCTTGTTTTGTTTTTCTCTCTCACACAAAACTGTTTAGTCAGTTGGTAAACTTCACTTGGGCGGTTTGCGTTTGATGTCTTTTCCGTTTGGTTTGCCATACCAAGTATCCTCCAGATTTTTTCTTTTATCAGCTCTGTTTCTGCAAAAAGTCTTTGTGTTTCCTTTTCTTATTGCTCAAGGCTTTTTCTGCTGTTTTATTACTAGTGTATACCTTCTTCACAAGGGTCCATTTTCGTTGACTGTTTTTCTAAACAAATATTTGCTGACACCTATTTCTTATTCAAAGCTGTTATCATTTGAATATTCTTCGATCTTTCATCTTGCTGACCTCAAACATCTTCCTGTTGCTTTCTGAATGGCTTTAATTTTCTTCAGAGCTTCATCTTTACTTTGATTTGAATTGGCATCTGCACCACGAAGAACCCTTAAATCATATACAGACTTGCTGTATCTGCCATTCACAATCACATGATCATTTTTTGGTTCATATCTCTTCCACTAGGAGATTGGTATGTAGGTATCTTTATGTAAAGGTGCTTAAAGAGGGTTTTTAGATAAGTTATTTAGAGCGCACACTTAAGCTTTTCAGCCAGCTTTTTGCATTGACATCGCCAAATAACATGAGTATATAATGTTTTGGTGCTCTCTCTCTCTCTCTCTCTCTGTAACTGCTCGTAGAGGGTGTTCTTATCCGTTTCATCTGCTTCGTTTATTGGACTGTATATTTCTGTTACTTTTAACTTAGCAAACTGGATTTTGATCAGAGTTTGCTCTTTTAGATGAGTTATCAGCAAAGGCTTTCAAGTCTCATCTATCGCCCGCGTGGCGCAGTGGATAGAGCGTCTGCTCTAGAGTCGCGAAGTAAGGAGTCGATCCTTACGTTGCGGGTTCAAATCTCACTGTGGGAAGTAGAAACCAGTCGTTCGAATGAGACCGTATAAACCGAGGTCACGTGTAGCAGTAGGTATTGGCACGAAAAAGATCCCTCACTGCTCAATGGCCCTGAGTGCCGAGTATAGGACAAAATTTGTAGCTCTCCATCGGCAAGTGATGGCGTCTCCATATGAGAGAAAAATTCTCGAGAGTGATGTTAAACAACATACAATCAATCAATCAAGTCTCATCTTCCCGTGCGCCCTTGCAATATAGCCTTGGATCAAAAGGTTCCCAGTATCCACCTGCTTCGACGTGGAGGCATTGCTTAGGACCTTTGGAGAGGCTATGTACTTTGGTAAGGAAAGACTTATTTAAGGAATCACTGTCTAGTTAGGAGGCTATGCCAGGGACATCAACAATAGTGGGAAACATGGGATAATTTGCATAACTGGCGAAGCCCGTTATGCTAAAATTATCCCATGTTCCCCACTATTGTTGATGTCCCTGGCATAGCCTCCTAACTAGACAGTGATTCCTTACATTTCCATTTTTACTTGAAATAACAATCTTAAAATAAATTAGAATACGTCTAATTTAGAATATTTAAAATACACGAGGCATTCCATGTTATTTTCCATAGCCCCGCCCCGTGACGTCAAATTTTACTATAAAAAAATAGTCCCATAAAACACGAACCAAATTTAATGATTATTTAGTTACTGTAGCCAAATATCAACATTTATAGAATAAACAACAAAAGAATTTTAAATTATGATCAAAGCAATCTTGTTAATTTTAATTATATATGTGACCTAAATTTAGGTTGTCGGAAGCACGAACACGTGTACAGGCCCTAGGAGACTTCGCCGCCGACATATTGAATGCAATGTTGCAGTTTATGAAACGGGAGTTGGTCAGCATGGTCAGGAAACAGATACGTGTGGATGTTAAAATAACCGAAGAACTTGGATTGCTTAATAAGTCGGATGGTAATGACTGAGGGACGATGTCTGTATCAGAAAATGAAGTGCAGATCTATGTGGCAATGCCGATTTCTCCACGTAATGGGCTGTTTACCATGTTTACGGAAGTGGAGTTCTCGGTCTCGCGAGGTCTCGATGATAGTGGACTGGTGACTTGCTTTTGATCCGGAGATAATTCATTAATTTTTTTGTTTGTAAAAATATATATCATATCTAATTACTTAGTAAACAATTAAACAAAACATCTGTTTTTCTTCAGTGTAATTATACGCCAGTCATATACCATACGTATACATGCAGGTTGACATTTGACCTTTCAGTAGTATTTCAATATAGAGAAATTTACATGCCACAGAAATCACGGAGAAATTAACAAGATTCACTTTTGTAGTATTTATCATAGGGAAATGGAAATATAATTTCACCAACTGCATATGAGTTTATATATCTCAGTTGATTCGATACGCAAGAGCATGCTCCACGTATAAACAATTTCTAAAACGAGCTAGGTAAATTTTTGACAAACAAGTTGATGAAACAAGAATTTCAGCAGTCTCGTTTAAAGACGTCATTTCGTACGTGGTCGATACAATGACCTTGTCAGCAAATACAATTTATCATTGAGTATTTTCTGATTGACTTTTTTCACACTTATTGTTAGTCCATTATTTATTATTTCCCGATTATGACAAGGAGTACACTTCGGGAGGTCCGTGTTTGCTCTGGTCCTGTTGTTTTATGGATTTTGATCTTAAATACTGTTCGTTATCTACATATGTTTCATATACAAAATATTACTGCGGGATCAGGTGCCAGGGAGGATCATTTCCTGTTTACCGGTAACACCCTTAATGTACTCCTTGTCATGAAGGAGCAAACGATAAAAAAAAAAAAAAACCAATCGTAGACAATCGTAGAAAATGAATAACTCATCAAATAAAGTACCATAGTATCCTGAAACAAGTGTACAGTGCAGAGAGGATAAATGGTATTTACTAGCATGTGGAGTGTTTCGACTATTTGAATTTGCGAAAAGTTACATGTAATTTTAAACGAGGCTATTGATATTTCTTATCTCACCTACTTATTAATCAATAGTTTGCATCGTTCTAGAAATTGTTCATTCGTAGAGTATACTCATGCGTAACCACATAAATTCTATATGCAGATATGATATTGCTACATTAATAAGGGAAGCTGATGATAGTCAACTTGAAGTCATCAAGTTTATCATAAATTAAAATTTTGTTGTAACAGTTAATTTGCTTCTAATTTATTTATCTAGTGAAATATCTAAATACAATGTATGCGTGAAACAGATGAGTCAAACTCGGTGAATTGTTATATTTTACTTCGAATCATGATTTACTATAACGTCATGGTTATAATTCATATCTTCAAGTCAATTTTAATTCCGTATTTTTTAAATCAGTTCTATTGCATTATAAAAGAAATATTGTGACCGGAAGTAGAATACATAATTATTCATTTTGCGACTTTGATATTTTTAAATGCGGAAAACTACAATGCTAAAACCATTTAAGAAGCTTTAAGGTTTTAGAATAAACAGGATAAATAAAATTTTCTGCCAGATTTTCAATATTAATGCAGTTTTATCAAAACATTGTTTACTTAACAAGCACACATCAATATACCAGTACTTAAAAAAGATCGTAGTTTAAAATAAAAAAACAACTTTCACTTATATTTACTGCATTGAATTTTGACAGCCAATAATAATTTTAAAATCTCATAAAACCAATATAATTTTGTTTAAACTACAGTAATTTATTGTTTTTTTAAAGTAGTTATTCAACGAATGTGATACAAAATGTTTGTATTCTTACATGCACCAAAGAACACGTTTAAAGGGCCCCAAATAAACGAAGTATGCATGAGGTATTGTGGGCCTACCCGGCCCTTTTGTTTAGGAAATGTAAGAAGACATACGCGCTGTATGTTTTGACAGGAATGAGGAAGATTTGAATTGTCAGCCATTTTTGTGCGAAACCTAAACCAAACCAAGCATTTGCGACGGGTTCCTTAGATTGACTACCGGGTACGGAATGATAGACGGCGATCTATCAGAGACAGCGGAAAACGAGTGAAGCTATCCATTTTGGAAAGTTTGATTTCTGGTTTTGGGCTACATCATGTCGCAAAGCTTCGTAGGCAAGGACAGTTATCGTGTGAAATGTGAGGAGGACATCTTAAAAATCCCAGATCTCATGACGGCGCGAGAGTTCATGAAAAGTTGGGGACTCCCGACCAAAGGAATAAATAATACAGAACAGGCCGTGCACATCCTTGTGGATCACTGGAAGAAAAAGGATAAACCAACCAGAGAAGTAAAGAAACAGGTAATTAAAAGGAGGTAGAATAACCTGACAAAATATGAAATTGAAACATGTTTGGAGAAATGTTCGGAGACATGTAAAGGGAGAGGTAGTTGGATATGGGGAAGGGGGTTACACTGAGTAAATATATAAAGAAAAAAATGCCACATTGTCAAAATAATTAAACAATTCAAGTTCAATAACAATATTGGAGGCTGCACACAAAAAGGTGTTCATTTTTTATATATGATCAATAAGATATAATCTTAAATAAGGGTTAGCTACATATTCAGAATATTATACAGATGAGAAACACAGACGTAAGACTTATCGGGGGAAGGGGGTCAAAAGTAAGTTAGGAACTTGGATTTTGTTTGAAATTTACGACAATTATTTTCAAATAACTTATGAAATATTCAAAGGTATTTGGCATATTTTTTCAGTAACTTTCTATTGAATAATACTCTTTCAGAATGCGCCCAAGCATAAAGACACATGTATTGATTTTAAATTCGTTGAGATAACTGCCATGTTCAATATTATTTCAGAAGTTAGCACATCAAATAAATTAAAGTGTTTTTAAACGTTTAACACTTAAAACCTGTATGCGTCTTTTGATTTTTATAGGACGAAAACAAGGTAACGCATTATATGTGCTCTTGAATACGGAAATCAAAGGTTCTGTCAAAACATAGATATTGGTGTCTGATTTTTCTGTTTTTATGGCCAGTTAATAAAGTGAAACGCTTCTAAAGACGTACCAGGGCGAGGAGTAATTATGCTTTCTTTTAACAAATTTGCAAACAATCCTATTGAAGCGTTTGGATTAACAAGAATAGCATAATCATTATGATAATCGTTCTTTTTTCAAAGTGCTTGTAAATATGTGGATAAAACAGCAGATGGGATTCTCTATATGTGTAATGATTTAAGAGACATAAGGGAGTGTTTTCATACAATCTGTGCAATATTATTGAAAAACATGGTTAAACAGAATAATAATATAATAACTGGAAATTGTTTTTTTTAATGCAGATAGTAGTACTCAGTATACCTTATTTGTGCATTTATTACTATATTACTAATACAAGAAAAACAAGCTGTGTTTTTGAAAAACTGATGTCCCTTTCCATATGGCAGCTTCTTACAAAGAATAAAGTTTCTCAAATGCAATTTGATTTCAAGTTCAAAAGATCAAAATTTTTGTTATCCAGCTCAATGCTCAAAGTCAAAGCTAAGGAAAATAATATCGTTAAGAAAGTCATATTACAATAGTGTGAAAGCCTTTACATCAACTATTCAAAGCTATGACCAAGGCTAAAGTTTGATAAACTGTTGCAAAAGTGGGTCGAACTCCGAGGTCAAGAGGTCAAATAGGTTGGTTCTCAAAGAAATATCTTTTCACAAGGTATAAATAAGTGAAATATGGAAGTTGTAACTCTCGATCCTCATTCAAACGTTATGGGCAAGGTGAAGGTTTTGCAGACAAACAGACAGACAAACGGACTGCTTGACAAAATAACTATATATACCTGAATCTGCTATTAAAAAGACGAAGATAAATTATACCTATTTATTTTGATGTTCCGTGTCCATGAACAAAAAAAAAATTAAAAAAACAAATCATGGGCAAACACACATACATTCAAAATAAAATTCAAACAAATTGAAAATAGATATTGATCAATTTTCATTTCATAAATTTATTTTAAAAAATGGGAGGGTGTATTAACTTATATTTATCTTAGAAATTAGAAAGGTGAAACTCGCTTTTGAAATGCATTAAAATCAGAAGCTTCAGTTTACATTTTATTCTTATGATACATAATATTTTTAAAGATTACTTTAAGAGTTTATTCTCTTGCAACGCTTTTTTTTCTTTTATGTGTCTATCAAAGAGCTTTTGTATCTTCTTGTTTTTTTTAGAGTGAATTTTAATGCTTTAATAGAAACACGACACTAGTATTTATATTATATTGGAAAAACATATCCTTAAATCATAATGCATATTTTCAATGTATTGATTCTAGAAAAATTAGACAAAGTCCAAACTAGTATATTTATTGTATACAAACTTGCTATTTCAATTTGATACAGTAGTTCATATGTCATGAAAAATTTATGGAAACCCGGTAAAATAATTATCTGTATCACTCCAAAATAAAACACTAGATGCTCTCAAGCCAAAATACCCCCGACACTTCTGTTTTGATGACCTAATTTCATCACTTTTTACAATTAACATTTTAGATATCCAATGGCTTCCAGGAAGCTATGTCTGATGATCATCGGAAACGGGAAAAACTTGGAATCAAGATTGACGAGACGCTTGAACTCTTCAAAAGATTGCCAAGGCAACAAAAGAGCGACCTTATACGGTTCATTCCAGATCTTGTGCACAAATGTGAGGTCCGGAAACACGAGCTCATGTCTCCGGAATGCACAATTCTCATAGCAGGTAAGCAAATCATAAAAGAAATGAATACATGTGTCACGTATTAAATTATCTCCCTTTCAGAAACACGAAACGATTTTTTTAAAAGGTCTCATCTCTTTAAATACAAATAAACACTTACTAGTACACCATACACATGTATGTTTTCCATTGTACTTGTAGTAAAGGTAAGCTAGATTCTCATTCAACTCAGGTCCACTTATTTCTTCTCTTCTTCCTCCCCAGGAGAAACAGGCGCAGGTAAAAGTAGCTTCATCAATCTCCTGTTAGAGACAAACATCCTTCCGACCAGTCAACTAGCCTGTACCAGCACGTTCTGTGAGCTCCACAAGAGCAGAGACAACCGCAAGACCGCCACATTCTATTACAAGACCATTGAGGGTATCAGGGAACAATCTCCAAGGAAAGTCGACATCAGCTCAAAGGAAGGTTTAAAGGAACTGCAAGATGGAATCACAAAAGTTGATGAGGTATTGGAGGAAAGTCCCTACGAGAAAATCATAATCCAATACCCTTTCCCATTGCTAGAGGTAAGATGTATTTGTCTTATTTTAAAGGCTTAAAACCTTTATTTATTAATCGATATAATGTGAAATAATTTTCGTGTTTGCAGAGTTTGATACCCAAAACTCCATGGGCGTGCACTAGTCTATAAAGGGTTGGAAGATGGATAAAATATATAGGCATAGACCTAAATCTTTAAAACTAATTGGTGTAATAAGTATCTATGCATTTATGGCAACATAATTGCTCGCTGGAGTAAAACCTAACGTCTACCTAAACAAAATTCTTCCACCAGTAGTTTATATGTGTTTTAGACTTTTTACCCTTGCTACTTTTCTTGTTGTGTAATTGTTGTTATATTGATTGAAAGGAGGGTATCGTGTTGGTGGATACTCCGGGGCTAGGAGAAAGTAAAAGTATGGTAAAACACGTGGGCAGATATCTGGAAAAATCATTTGGCTTCATTTACGTGGTCAACAGTTCCAATGCTGGCGGAGTGCACGAGGGAAGGGTAAATATCTTGCAAACGTTTTTTTCAGAAATGAAAGGTGATTTCTTATAAATTGTATTAACGTTCCAGGCTCTGTGAATTTTATCATCAGTGACAAAACAAGCCATGCAGAACAGAGTAATGTGCACAGGTAAATATTTAGCTATAATAATGTAGCCCTCTCCGATTTTTTTTTTTGGAGGGGGGGACATCAGATAAAAAAAATCGGAGAGGGCTACATTATTGCAGCTAGTAAATATTTTGAACACCTTTTTTAAAAATATTTCTAGCTGAAAGACTTTCTCCGGACTGTCATCAATATGAGTGAAGAAGAATTGCACCACGACAGCACCATGTTTATTTGCAATAAATGGGAAACCGTTCCCGATAAATATAAAGAGGAAGTCAGAGACGACACAATGCGGAAGTTACAAAAGTTCTTCCGGAACATAACGGAAGATCAGCTGTTTTTTATGTCCGTGGAGGAGGTATTCCAATTCATATTCTTTATAAAAATCATGGAGGTCAAAGTTTATCAGTAATCTTTGAAATACCTGTATTTCTTTCTAATCGCCTTTTCTCGGAAAAAGATACATCATCTGACATTCTGTCCATAAATATTAATCTAGGCTCAGAAACACTACGCCACACTGGGTAAAATGTCACCGGAACAACAAACGATGCTGACTGGGATACAGAAATTACTTCCGGCTAGTCTTGAAAATAAGTTGAACCTTCACTACAGGTAACTACTGCCCATTTATCTTCTGTAGGAAAGACTGACTGCAAGTTTATTCTTCTTAAAAGTAAAAGAAAACTTTGCAGATATCGTTTGAATAACATGACATATTTTGTTACTAGTGTTCAATTTACATTAACAGTGTAACCTTTATTAGACATGATGAGCGGATAGATATAGTTGAGGTAACTAATAATCAGACTTTCTTGGGTATTAATTTTGTTCTTATGAATTTTGTCCTCAGGTTCATTTCCCAAATCCTGAAAAGATCCATTTATTCCTTAAAAGTAGCCAAAAACATGGCGAAATGTAACAGTATTGAGAAGCAGAAACTTATTGACGACATCAAGGCACGAATGCAAACTATCCAATGCAAGGCCTTGCAATCAGTGGACGACCTCAGAAGAGGAATGGAACATGAAATCGGAAGTCTGCACAAAAGCTTGACAAGTATAATAAACTCTGATGAATTCCGAAGAGCTTGCAAATCATGGGATCCGAGAGAGTGTCCAGGGTCAAAGGATTCCAAGAAACTCATTCGTGATGCCTCAGAGCTCATTGAGAACCGTGTCTGTATGAACATAGACAAGTGGGAGAGACAATACAAAGTGATAAAGACACTTAAAGATAGGATAATCGCCAAACTGAGAAGGGACTGTGAACTCATGGAAGACCAGATTCGAGAGATAGAAAGTGAGCAGTTTAGTTAAATTAAGTACGAGTATGTAAATTTAAGATCCATTTTAACAGTAAGGTCATCATACAATCATTCGATTTTGTGAATGTATTTTCTTTGTTTTCAAAGGTACCCTTATTGCTGGTGAAAATGCTATCATCCGAGATCTACACAAAACAATTAAAGGCGATCCTCGGCGCAAGAAACCCAAAGACAAGAAGAAAGACAGCAAAAAAGATGACAGGACTGCTGACCTTAAAGTAAGATCGCTAGGGGGCGCTGTTAGTATCGCAGGGAGATTTGACAGCAGCAAATCAACCAAGTCCTTTTTCAAAAGCTACAAGAAAAAATCCCCGGAAGAAAGCATGGCAGACGCTGTCGATATTTACATTCAAAATATTCTTAATTCCAAAGAACTTTACAAAAATATAGAAATTTTTCTTATGCGATATACAAAAGGCATAGATATGGTGGCTCGCAAAATTCCAGATTTTATTTCATCTGATGAGGAAATGATAATGGAGATAGAAAAACAGCTTCAGGAGTCTGCCGACTGCATGCACGAAGTCCCAGAACTGATACGGAGGAGCACTGTCTTGCTTGGACAACTAGACATGATATATGTAAGTGACATCATGCGCAAGGACTATCGGTTACGAGATTTGGAGTGGAGCCTCAACTCCAAACTCGGAAGTGGAGCGTTCGCCGATGTATACGCCGCCAAACTTCAGCAGGGTCACAAATCGGAAAATGTTGCCCTGAAACTGTTCAAAGATCCAGTTCGTTCTAATACAGTCAGTGACATTTTGCTGGAGGATCGCACGATGAGGTAAATTATAATTTATTTATAAACAGCTGCAGTGGGAGACTTCATGTATTGCATAAGCTTTGTTTTCATTCCATATTTGAATTTGAATTTTTGTGAAAATCAACTACTTCCATTTCAATGAATTTTTACTATGTTTGTTGTATGTTTAGATGTAGGTGCAAGTCATACTCCTTAATTTCTTTTACGATTTTTAAAGCTAAAAATGAGTTAATATTTTGAAAATGAAATTTCTGTTTAGGGAGATGGACCATCGCAATTTGATTCGTTATTATGGTTGTACTCTCCAAGTTAAGGACAACGGCAAATTGTACTGGATAATGATCTTAGAATTCTGCCAGTGCACACTTAAAGACAGAGTTATCACCGACGACTATCAGAATCCCGGAACAGTTGACGAAGCCTTACAGCTACGCCCCAAATTAGAAATGGCTCGATACGCTTCTCAGCTTTGTCACGGTTTAGAGTACCTCCATGGAAAGGACTTGGTACACAGAGATTTGAAACTTGAGAACATCCTAGTAAGTGTATATATTTCATTGAAAAAAAAATGCGCAAAGAATTGTGCAATCAATCATGGAGATAACGAACAGTACTCAAGCTAAAAAGTCCATTGACACAATGGAAAACAAGAGCAGTACAAACACAGACTTCTAAAAACATCAGAGGTGGGATCAGGTTGCATGGAGGAGGAAGCATCCCCTGTTGACCAGTCATAACCGGCTGTATTTCCTTGTCATGACCGTGAAAACAGAAATATCCGTAGACAATTCAATGCGTAAATAATGATCATATAATTAGCATTGAAAGTTCAGTCAGCATTCGACTTGATGATAAATTGTACTTGCTGACAACGTAATTGTGTCAAGCATTGACGATTTTACAAACTGTTGATATCCCTGTTTAATAAACTTGTTTGTGAGAAGCTTGTATCGTTTTTAAAAATTATTCATAAACCCTATAATCAGGAAACGAAAATAGTTGACATACTTTAATTTGATTTTATATTAGAATTAATATTTTTTGTTTCTCAGCTTACTAAAAACAACGATGTAAAATTAACCGATGTCGGTCTCTCTAAGCCCCAGGACGATATTTCAGGAACTCTCGCGGGATCTCCAGTTTACATGGCACCGGAAATTCATCTACAGAAAGGAATCTACAACAGGAAGGCCGACATTTTCAGCCTCGGTATCATGTTATGGGAAATGTGGTATGGCACTGACGCAGCAGACCACATTTCTGATGTTCTCGCAAAGAAAGGCTATAAAGCCTCAGATCTCGGATTCTTGTTGGAGAAAGGACTCAGACCGGAAATGTTTGAGCGTTATCGTCCGGATCAGGAGTGGAGTAACCTCATCATCCAATGCTGGACACTGGAGGCGAAGCAACGACCGGAAGCACGCCATGTTCGCAGATTCTTTGACGACTTCATACATTTGAATTCAAGAGTGAAATGACCACAGAGGAGTGAGAGGTGTTCCAATTCAGGATTTTATTTTAAGCTGAGAGTATTGGAGATCTCCAGTGACCATGATTACAAACAAAAGACTTGGAGTATACCAAAATTAAAATTTCATTAAATGCCACTGATCATTGACACACAATAGACACTGGATCAAATGTATATATACAATAGTACCTGGGAACTGATTATTGACATCAGAAACTGTAGATACACAGTATTAAAATATTATACAGTTGTACACTATACTTTGAGTACTTGATAATTGAAATTTCAAAAGAAAAATAATATATATGGGCTAACTTAAGAGTTAATAGTGTTTTTATTTCACAAAAGTATAATATTCCAATTGTAAAGATGAATTAATGGTTAATATGATCAATAATATGATTAACTGATTCAAGTCGATATGCTTATCATCTCGACAATTGATTGTAGGGTACCAGAGGTTAGTAACCACTTCTTTGAAAAAAATGCAGATGTTACCATCTCTTCTTTCTGAGTTACATTTCAGTTTTTATCCTACAAATATATTATAATAAGTGAATCAACATCAGGATCGGGGACATCGAAATCTTTAGACCTTAGGGTCGAAAATCCTGATTGCATGTAGAGTACTAGGGGTCAGTTTTCACTTGCGTGGAATAAATGATGGTGGTATCATCTCTAGTTTCTCAGATACAATCCTCAGCTTTATAAACTTACTATTCTATACTTAATGAAAAAAAAAAACACCGGAAATCAAATTCTACCACAAATGGGGACGGATATTTTGAGGGTGGGGTACTATTTATCAGTTACCACTTCTGTAAAAAAAAATGAAAATGGTTCCATCTCTAATTTCTAAGATACAGTCCTCATGTTTTAATGCTTACTACATGTATGAAACATATGGAGATAACGAGATCAAAAGTCCATAAAACTACAAAATAGGAGCAGAGCAACACGAACCTCCAAAATATCGGAGGTGGGATTAGGGGCCACGGAGGGCTGAACATCCCCTGTTGATCGGGTCACACCCACCGTGTGCTCCTTGTCATAATCGGGAAAAAACGTAAAAATCCGTCGTCAATTCAGTATATAAATAATGGATTAACAATTAGTATGAAAAACGTCAGTCAGCATTTGACTCAATGGTAACTTGTATTTGCTGATAAGGTCATTGTATCGACCATAGAGCTTCAGAAAAAATGACTTTAAACGAGATTGCTGATATTCTTGTTTCATTAACTTGTTTGTAAATAATTTACCTCGTTTTAGAAATTGTTAATACGTAGAGCAAGATCTTGTGTATCGAATCGAGATACATAAACCGTATGCAGGTGATATTGAACTCCGTATGCAGGTATATTAAACTTGTTAAATAAACATCGGCTTTGGTACATCGAAGAGCCTTAAATTTTTAGGGTAGAGAACTAGTTGAGTGCTCTACCTCCGTTGAAAAAATTGGTGATGGTACCTTCTCTAGTTTCCAACATTCATCCCAGCCCTCTCTTTCTTTAATGCCTAGTATGTTATAGTTATACATACCTACCTACTCTTAGACTTCATCACTTCTTTCTGGTTCTCCCCAGGTTAATTTGTGCTTTTTTTAAATTTCCTTTTCCACAGTCCTTCGCTAGGTGTCCTTTGGTCGACCAGGTTTCATCTTCCCTTCTGGTGTCCATCGAACACTTACTTTGGTGATGTTGATAACTGGTTTTCTTAACACATGCCTTTTCCGTATCAAAAGTTCTTAATTCGTCTGTGTTAGTTTTTTTTTATAGAGTTCCACTTATTTGGCAAAAAATAAAAAAATAAAATCCTCAAGGTCATTTTGAGGCATTCATAGTGGAAACTAGAAGCCTGCATATGTTCGCTCGTTCTCCAGCATTCTGTCCCATAGGGTAGGACAGCCAGAACGCAGCTATTAAAGATTCTTATTTTCATCTTTCTATTTACATGTACGTCATTTGTTTTCCGGGTGCTCTTGAGGCTGAAGAAGGCATTCCTTCATTAATTTCCTTTGCAGGTTGATGATATATGGTTCTTTGGACTATGTCGTTAGTATTGTGTTATTATTCCAGTCTTGGTGAATAATGGTTGTTAAATGTCAGCTGCTAGGTATATATAGATCTGCTTTGAATAAGTCTGCTAGTCGTTGGTCATTTCATTGTCTTTGTTGTTCTTAAGAGATATTTTCGCTTTGAATATTTCAGCTTAAGATGGTTCCTCTGTTTCAATTTCTAAATCAGGGTCACTTCCGGTTGTGCTCCAGCTTGTTAGGCTTTGGGCGATTTAACACTCCTTCAAAATTTTACCTCCATCTTTTGGATGTAATGGGGTTGCCTTTCTTGAATTTCACCTGTCATGCATATTTGTTTTCTCTTTCCACTCATTTTTTGTTATTTGATAGAAATCTCCAAATCTTCATTCAGGAGGAGGCTTCTCAGCTATTTCTATATAACTTTTACGACCTTTCTTTGATTCTTTCTTTACATCTCAATGACAATTGGGATATTGTTCTCTTTTATATTTTCAGTGTGTATTACAAAACTTAAGTTTTGAGGTTTTTTCTTCTGTGAAGGATTTTCCAGTTATCTAGTATAATCCATATCTTGTGCATCTGCCTTTTAAACTCTAAAGTTCTCTTGATTGTTTCAATAAAGACTTTGCAGAATTTACCCAAGTTCTCGTCAACACTTCCTTGTTCTAAACATCACCACATTGTAGGACCTGAAATTTGAGTTCTAATCTTAAGTCTTAATTGTCTGTTTGCTGGAACCGTGTTCCAAAAATCAGTGGCCATAAATTCTGTATAAATATGCCATTCACATTCATACTTCCTATATATATCCCTCCCTATAAAACTTTCATAACCTGATTGTCCCTTCTTCCAGAATACACAATAACTTCACTTGTACTGCTAATATTCTTTCCAAAATCTGCCCATCTACACTCACTTATACCTAGTGCAAGTAAAATGTTTTCCTTCATCTCTCTCAGTACTTCAGTCTGTTTTACCTTTCCTATTTCATACATGGTACCTTCGTTCCAGAAACCGACTCTCATTTTAGTTTGTGTGTCCAATATACATGTGCACCTACTTCTCGTGTGGACCATTTCCTGTCGGATTTCACTATTCACAGTCAAATACTAATATGCAGCATTCTTTTTCGTAATTGCTATGTTTTAAAGGAAGTTTAAATTATCCCCTTGGACAACCCTAACCCGGAGAACTATGATAATTTTTGTATAGTTTCCTTCAACTACATACTGATCTATGCCCCGTGGGGATCCGGGTTGGAATATGTCCTCAGTACCCCTTTGCTTGTCGTAAAAGGCGACTAAATGGGGCGGCCCTTCGGATGAGACCGTATAAACCGAGGCCCTGTGTCACAGCAGGTGTGGCACGATAAAGATCCCTCCCTGCTCAAAGGCCGTAAGTGCCGAGCATGGGCCTAAATTTGCAGCCCTTCACCGGCAATGGTGACGTCTCCATATCAGTGAAATATTCTGGAGAGGGACGTTAAACAGAATATAATCAATCATAATCATACTGATCTATGACTTTCTATGGCTGTCGAGCCTAGACCTTCCTATGTTTTTTTTTAAATTCGATCCCCTATGTAACTGCCAATCTCCAATGCAAAGTTGTCGTTCGTTCCTCTCTCTCAGTGTAACTGCCTTTTCTTGTTAACGTCCTTAGCTAAGCGGTTTTCTTTATGAATCGGCCTACTAATTAGCATTTCCTTTTCCCAAAGGTGACCTCAAGGCAGCGGCGGTTTGTTTTTGCTATTTACCCATTGCTTAGAGCTAGAATTGCAGGTACCAAAGCATATCCACTGATGGGCCATGCATGCCGTGTATTTTGGGTCTTAGTCTCCTCCAAGACCCTGTGGTTCATCTGCTACCTCAAGGAAGGTCCCATATTCTGAGTCACATATATTACTTACTGTGGAGAGGCTATACCTGTCTGTAAAGACTTGCTGAAATTAAAGCGAGAGTGACACAGACAAAACACACCGTACGCATCACACAGCCATTATAGCAGATCTAATACAATATTCTGATTGAATAAACATCGGGCTCGGGGACAGTGATGTCCTCTTCCTTAGGGTATTTGGGCCCCTCGAACTGAATTCTGTAATCGCAGATCACCATCTTATGTCTTGAAAACATAATTACCTCACCTCATCGAAGCGGGGTTATATGATACCCTCGGCGTCGGTGTCTCATGTTCATTCATTCATTCATCTTTTATTTCCTCATTACGGAGATTAGAATCAAACATACAACAAAAGTTACAAAAAAGTGGAGACATATATGTACATAAATGTAATGAAAAGAGATGAATTAATCGAAAGGAAAATATTTACATATATTTTAAATGTGAAAAAGTTTTAAACAACTTGATGGAAATTATGTTACGCAAGGAGTCTATTGTAGACTCCACAAGACGTCACTATGTGTTTTGAATTCAGTTTCCTAAACTCAGTTTCCTCCGTTTGAGTAAGGACTGTCAGTGTTTGTTTTCCTAGGAGTATTAGGAAAAGGTCATCCTCTGGGAGGCCGCTGAGTTCCGCTTCCAGGTGTATGGGAAAAGACCTGGACAAAGAGTTCCACCAGTTGGAGTGCTGTGTTGTTAGTGCTGGACACGAGACGGTAGCATGCGAGAATACATCGGTAATAATGCGTCCACACAACATACAGGTTATCGGGGTCTGTAGGGGTTTGGAAGCTATGAGTTTAAAAGTAAATTTCAGGTTTTGAATTTCACTGAAGGAATTGGTGTATTGCCACATAAGAATTGGATTGGATGTGCAGAAAACAGTATTAAAGCGAAAAAAGTCCAGATCGTGATCTGTCCGTTCAATCCGTTGAAGAGTTTGGTACTTGTAGACAGATGAGCGTACAATCGATTTCCAGGCGGATTTTGACGGGAATGATCCATCTGAAAGCCAAGTATTTAGGAAGTCTGAAATTTGGTAGGTCTGGAGAAGATGTAGGACATCAGGAATAAATCCCATCTGGGTCTCACTTATATGGTACAGAAAGGAAAAGAGGCGTGAGGTAAAAATCTTTTTAGGGAGGAAGTCAGGGTTCATCCGGCAAAGTCTTCCTAAAAAGAGGAGTTTTCTGTTTTCTGTTTTCGAGTATCGATTTCTGCATTGATTGGTAGAATGTTCATGTATTGTACGCAGATATCCGATCTTGTAAGTTTTGGAAGGTTAAAGATCTGCTTGCAGATTCCGTGTTGGAAAGTGTTAAGACGTCTCACGTCTTCTTTAGTCATGTGGTTCCAGGTCTCGCGTCCGTAGAGAACAGATGGTAACACCACTGTTCGGTATAGGTGAGCCACCGTCGGAGGGTTAACACGGGATATAGCTAGGTCGGACAAAGCGTAGAAGGATTTCCATCCTTTGGAGCATGCGTGAGAAATTCGAGATTTGGATTTTGTATTAGAGCTGATGGGTATACCCAAATGTTCATAAACCGTTCCGTATTGAATTTTGGATTGACCTAAGTAAATGTCTACTGCTGCGGGCTGTTTTTGGGTTCTTGCACGGAATGACAGAATAGATGATTTAGATGCGTTGAATTCGAATCGCCATTTAGAGGCATATTTAAAGGCAGTGTCAAGCATTGATTAGAGCGGCTGGAGATAATGCGATGCAGGCTATGTCGTCTGCGAGCGCTGGTGAATGGTAATTTCTGTCAAATATAATAGGGTGGTTGGAATTCAGTGATTGAAGTTCGTCTAGCAGGTCATTGATGAATACTAGATATAAAAAAGAAGATAACAGGCCTCCTTGTCTGACGCCTTGTTGGACTGGAAACCATCGTGATTTAGTTTGGTTGACTATAACTGCGCTCTCTGTGTTCTGATGACAGTCGTCAATGATGTCCCATATTTTTCCTCTAATGTTAAGCTTGTGCAATTTACACATGAGGCCTTTCCTCCAAACAGTGTCGAATGCCTTACTGGTGTCTAGAAAGGTGATGTAAACGTTACTGCCCATTTCTAGGTTATGATATAGAGTTTCATGGAGATTAATTGAGGCAGTGAGGCAACCTAGTTCTTTCTGGAAGCCTGTTGTTGTAAGTTTGGAAATGGTTTATTTAAGGACAGAGAGGATATTTTGGCTGATAACACCTTTTCAAATATTTTGAAAATGCTTGGTAATAAAGCTACTGGACGGTAGCTGTTACAAGAGTTTTTAGGTTTGGTGCCTCCTTTGTGAATCGGAACGACAAGTCCCCGCTTCCATTGAGGTGGGACAAAGCCGATATCAATGATTGCATTGTATAGTTTATATAGACATTTAACAATGAGATTGTCAGAATGTAAGATATGTTCGTTTGTGATGTTATCAACTCCTGGCGCTTCCCTATATTTCAGAGAGGAGGTGGCAGTGATGACGTCATCATGTGAAATTTGGACTGTGTGATCTTTATCAATACGGTTTACTTTGATTTGATCATAAGTGGAATGAATTAGGTGTTTAAAGTCGTTATCAAAAGAGTCATTTTCGCTGTAACGGTAGATGTCTTCATAAAAGTCTGCAAACACATTTGCAATTTCATTTGGTTCTGTACGACTTTCCCCTGTTGCATCACAAATTTCGGGATAAAATCGAGAAGACCTTGGACGTCTTTGCTTTATGATTCTCCAAAAAAGGCGCAAGTCGAGTTCGGCGGCTTCATCTATTTCACGATAAACAGACTGAATGAAGATTTCATATTCTTTGTCATGAGCATTTTTAAATGCACGTTTAGCATTTTCATAATTACGGTAGGCATCGTGTTGCATGCCTCTTGGTCTGCCTTCTTGTATCCATTTGTGACGCATAGCTCGTTCTGTTGCATGCAGTTCTTTTACAGCTTTTGTCCAGCCAGGCTTAGTATATGGGCTAACTCGCGCTGAGGGGATACAAGATGAAGCTGAAGTAGAAAGAATGTCTATCAATGTTTGGTTGTAGACTTCAATTCTTCTTTTGACGCAATGTTAACTTCTATTAGCTTTTGCAACTCGACGCAGGTACATGATTTATACTCCAATTACCTCACCTCATCGAAGCGGGGTGGGGGCTTATATGATACCCTCGGCGTCGGTGTCTCATGTTAAAGTTTTTTGGTGCAGTTTTCTCGTAAGTACTTCTATGCCCTACATTGACCAGACGTGAAGCAAGATGCTTCTAGTGAGTCCGAAACATCTTACGTTTTCAAGGCTCTTTTTGCAATTTTGGAAAACCTAAGAACCGGCCCAGGAGGCACACAACATTGAATAAACTTTGAATCAACGTTGTTTTTCTATGTAGATTCAACATTGATTTTATGTTAGATTTTGAAAATTTGTATCAACGTTGAAGTCTTAACATTGAATCAACATTGATAATCAACGTTGATTAAATGTTGAAAAACAGTTGATTCAACATTTATTCAATTATTTCTTTTAGAAGGGGGGGGGTGTCATATAGTATTAATATACTTCTTTAAAATTTCAATCATTTTATTGCACGGTTGCTAAGATGCCTTCATAATTGCTGAAGGAATAGCGACCCTCTAATAAGACAGATAACTTTCAAAGTACAAAATAGTAATACTATTCAAAAATTTCTTTATCAGTTTTTGAGACCTCTGAATGGTCAATTTGATGAGATCAAACATTTGATGGAAACATTACTTTCTATTTCTTTTGCAAATTTCTTTGTAATTGTTTTTATTATTTAACAATAAAACATTTAAATCCAAAATCAAATGCCACATAAATTGAATAAGTTGTATCTTTTTAGGTCTCATTTTAAAAATGGTTTAATATTTCAAGTACTTAATACAGTACTTTAATAAGAATGAATTTTTTTCACATGGAGAAATATTTAGAAGAAAGATTAACTCCTCATTACAGATATATATTTTTTTCTTACAACCACATACAACATTGTTATTTTCTGACCTAGGAAACATCGCTTCATGATGTTTTCGAACATGATTTAAATACGAGGGGCGTTCAATAAATAATGTCATTAGCTCGATGACATACAACATAGTAGTCATAAGACATAAAGCTTGACTTTCTCTCATTATTGAATCTTTAATGAATTTATAACAGTTTATGTGACCACTTTTCATCACATAGTTTTATCGTGAGAAGCTGGGAAACAAGGGCTATTCGAAACACTGCATTATAAATGAATAGTAAAGAATCAGTAAACTAGATTGAAAATAAAAGCTACATTAAAGCTGCTGTAAAACTCCAAAGAAATATTCACTGAAATATGTGACATTTACAGCAACCGATGCCTGTTTTATAGACAAATTAGCAGGTGGATTTCAAAGATAAAAAATTATATAATGGGCATCAAAAATGGGTACCGTCCTTGCCAACAAAAATTATAACAACTTATGTACTGTTTGCCAAATTTCAACAAATAATATTTGATGTTGTGTGATTGACTTTAAGACACATAGCAAATTTGATAGACATCATATCGGGAGTAGTTTACACTGTTTTTAAGAAACGTTTGACAGTAATTAAGCTTGGTACTCTAAGGTCACCCTGTATTTTGAAAAATGAGTTAAAACGACAGCGTGTACAAAAGTCTTAACAATTGTTTTAAAATATCAGTAATTGTAGTAATCCACGTTTGTTTTATATTCAAGCAGATATTGAAATATGAATCTATTGCTTAAAACCATTAAAACAAAATTTACCATAAGATGCACTTGATAAAAACGGCAAAGGTATGCCAAGAGCAAAGGTATGCAAAAGCACAAAAACAGATTTATATGCAATTTTCTTAAATATTAGTGGTATTATTGTTCAAATTCGTATTCGGGGAGACAGTTTAATATCTGGAGGTGTCTCAAAAGCAGTTGTTTTGCAAAGAAATCGAAAAATTCATCACAGAAAGGACCCAAAATCAGGAATCCACTTCATTGAATTTCTTCTTGACAGCGTTTAAACCCGCATGCCCTAAAGAGTAAAGGGGTTTATGGGATAAACAGAAAGTTAATGTTTTTTCACATTAACAATTTTTGCCAGATCTTTGACCTTTTGACTATCTATTTCCAAACTTGAATAAAACACATTTCAGAAGGAAAAAACAAGTCCAGGAAATCATTGGATCTGCTATTTTCCAGTATACTAAGGGTCATACCCAAAAATGAGTTCTAAAAACAGTGAGAATTTGGATAAAAAATGTTACGGACATGTGTTTGAATTAAAATAGATTAATAAGTAAAATCATGAAGACTAAAACATTGAAAAGCGTCGTTTGCTTCTTTCTGAGCCCCAATGACATCCTTTATTGAACGCCCCTCGTAGCTATAATAGTAAGTATTATTTTCATATGCACCTCATATATTATATTTAATGTGGTAATAAATCGTCACTCTTTCTATTCTCTGTGTTAAATTTCTTCATTTCTTCAGCGCTGTATACTTCAGACTATTTTCCATGTGGCTCTAATGTTATTGTTGTTTATGAAAATCAATATAACAAATTTAAAACTTTCTAAGGTGAAATTTATAGCAGAGAGTCGGGACCCCTTAAATGAAAACATACGGTATATCTCTATATGAAAAAAATTATATATTGTAAACAGTAAGTGTTTAATTTCCTATCAATAGTTAATTGTGTTACAATAATTTTCACCAAAATACATTTTATAAATTAATCATATTACAAAACTCGAGCATTTACAAACGTTTTATATTTTCACATGTGATCATGAAATAGCCCAATACATGAAACCATTCCAAGGTAAGATGCAACTTTTGATGCACCAGGTATGCATTTTGACAAATTATGTCTCTTCAATGATACTAGTACTCTGACATGCCGAAATGTTTTCTTTAAAGAGTATTTTTTTTAAATCTTGGTGTTGAGTCCTGAGGTTTGTGATATGCTGTCTTTTTGAATATTTTCCGGATGTCCTACTGCGTATCCTCTTAATTCGTACTTTGGCAAATTCGTACTGAATTCATATTTATCATTGATTGTGTAAAATTTCTATATTTACCATCCTTGTTAGTTATAAAAGTTAGTAATGATATACGGTAGTGCGACTTTGTCAAGTCCTACCTCGTTATGGTCCGACATTGTTATAGTCCAACACTATCATAGTCCAAAATATATATCAGCGAAAAATAGGATTGGCCCGCTCAGCGAAGATCCGACGTTGAATCAATGTTGGCAATTCAACTCAATTTGAATTCAATGTTGATTCAACGTTAAATTTTCAACGTTGAAAAGTCAACGTTGAATCAATATTGTATCTAGATTTATCAACGTCTAAACCCAACTTCAACTAATATTCAACGTTTAAACAACGTTGTGTGCCTGCTGGGGGTGCCATTACGAAAACTGGGAATTTGCCGATTTTAGATACTTAGCATAATGTTTAAATGGTTAAAATTAGGCCTTTCATTCTTCACATATTTAATGCTTGTGATAAGACCTTTCATTAAATATCAAGAACCTTGACTCTTTGACCTTGATCTTGGAGTTTGATCCATTTTTACACAAAAATCCAAACTTTTACTTTGGTCCTAATTTTTCAACGGTAGATACTAGGGATTTCAAATTTCAAAAATCAATTTTTTGTGACAAGACCATTCATTTGAAACCCACAATTTTGACCTTTTGAAGTTGACTTTGGAGATTTCCGGACTTAAGAACAAACTTTAATCTTGGCCATAACTTTTGAACGGCAAGGGATAGGGCTTTCATACTTCACATATGTAATCCTTGTAGAAGACCTTTCATTGGATATCAACAACTTTGACACCTTGACCATGGAATTTGACCTACTAGTACTTTTTACAAACTTTAACCTTGGCCATAACTTTTGAACAGTAAGGGCTAGAGCTTCCATACTTCACATATGTAATCCTTGTGAGAAGACCTTTCAATGGATATCAAAAACCTTGACCCTTTGACCTTGACCTTGGAGTTTTACCTACTTTTTACAAACTTTAACCTTGGCCATAACTTTTGAACGGTAAGGGTCAGCGCTTTCATACTTCCCATGTGTAATCTTTGAGTCAAGGCCTTTCTTTAGAAACCAACAACCTTGACCCTTTGACCTTCACGCCGGAGTTTGTCCTACCTTTAAAAACGTTATTCTGGGTCATAACCTTTGAACAGGTGGTGCTAGGGTTTTATTTTTCATATTTGTATTTCTTGTGAGAATACCCTACTTTGGTTACCAATATATTTGATCTGCATTTGAGAAAACTTAACCTTCGCCATGTTTCCATACTTGTTTTTAACGCAACAAACAGGTTTTGGAAGGAATATCCTTGTTAGGCTAATGCATTTGAAGTTCAATCAAGCAGCCTTATGATTTGGTGTTCATTTCTGAATCTTTACCATAGACCTATAATGCTTTAGGTCTATGGCTATACCTTAGATAAAAAATACAAACTTTTTATATCTCAATAAAAGGAAAACATGTTCTAAGTCTATTATTAGACGACTTGAACAAATTTTACACAGCAAGTTTCTTAAGTTGTCATTTTTATTTTTAATGTCCATTTCTTTGTTGGTGTCAGAAAAAGAAACTTATGCTTTAGATAGTTTATATAATTGCTAATCTCTGATTTTATTAAGAAATAAGGTATAATTTTTTGAGTTTTATTGAGATGTAAAATTTTCAAACATAAACGAAGGGCTTTATGGAAGATTTGATCATGTGTCAACCCGTTTTACATCTCAATAAAACTCAAAAAATGATACCTTATTACTTATATTTACATTTGTGACTTATTCATACTTTATATTTGCCTGATTGTTACTTTTAACGTGTGAAATGCGTTAATTTTTCAAACCCAACGGCATGTATGTAATCCACTAAACGCGCGTGACCCTTTATGACGTCACAGAGAAATTACGTCGAACGTTTATCCAAACGCACATCTATGACCTCTTGACCCCATACCTGTATTTACACAGTTATAAAAACGCTTGCCTTCAGTAGTGTTATGTAAAGGAAAACATTTGCAAATGTAAATATTCCTGGATAAATGATTTGCAAAAATCAAAATAAAATTTAAAACATTTTATCAGTAATTTTCAGAAGTTTAATGTTTAAAATTTGATTTAATTTGCCAAAACAAAAAGCACTAAATTGAACTACCCCTGCTCTTTGATACCAGGGACACAAAAACTGTTTAGCTTACAGCTTTACCAATGTCCACTGTCGTTTTCTAGTGCCAAAAACATTAATAAAGTGAAGTTTGTTGCATAAAAAAATGATTTATTAATAAAAAAAGAAATGTTTGATATACCATACATTGACACTACATATAGTAGTATCGTTTTTTCCACTTTCTAGTTACTCAGTACCTGTCATGATTTGAGAGGGTTTTCTTTACCAATAGAAGAAAAAAAAACAAATGTATTATAAAAAAAAGTTCTCAGTCTACATATTTTTTTTCTAGGTATTATTGGCGATGTGTATTAGGAAGTTGTGAAAACTGTAGAACTATACAAAAAAGTATTACAACAGATTGTGTTAGAATCAAGTAGAATGCAAAATTTGTGTCATCGTAAGTTATGGCTAAGGAAGGATCGACTAGGCGACCCACATGGAGGTGTAGCAATCATAGCCAAATCCAACATTGCTGGGTTCCAGGTAGATACAGATACCACCACCGAATTTACAGCAGCTTCGATCACCTGCAAACACATTAAAGACCCATTGATCATTGGTTCAATTTACCGGCCACCAAACAGTAAGATGGAATACATAGAGGAATTGTGTTCAGCTGTCAACAACCTTGCCAGGAAATATCAAGGTTCAGTCATATGGATTGGAGGCGATGCCAACCTGCCCGATATCGACTGGAAGTCTTCCAGCACTTCTACCCAACATAACCCAGCAGGTATCAAAACCACCTCTATCAACACTGCGTTTGACATTGGAGGCGAGCAGATGGTAGACTTTCCTACCAGAGGTACCAACACCTTAGATGTCTCCATCACAAATCGCCCCTCCTTATTAAACAGGTGCATACCTTGCCCGGGCCTTAGTGACCATGACATGGTCATGATCGACACAAACATAGTGCCTTCCAGACAGAAACCGGTCAGACGCCTCATCCACTTATGGAAGAAAGCAAACACAACGAAGATGGCAGAAGACCTTGACAGCGGCCTGGCACACCTCCTTGATGGCTCTACACATGACACCCCCATAAATGACTTTTGGATCACCTTCAAGACAGTCTGCCTCAACACCATCAGGAAGCACGTACCAACCAAGTGGACTTCAAGTAGATTTAACCAGCCATGGTGTAACAGAAAGATCAAGCAACTGTCAAGACGAAAACGAAGAGCTTACAACACATATAAAAGATCAGGCAAGGATAAGGATCGACAGAGATACAGGCGCCTGCAGAAATCAACCCAACATGAATGCAAAAGTGCCTATAACTCGTACGTATCAGACATGGTGCAGGAGGATTCCAACAGTAAGAAACTACTCCTTCATTAAGGGTAAGAAGTGTGACAGTGCTGGGATCGCTCCACTTCGATCTGACGGGAACCTTCATGGAGATCCACAAACAAAAGCCTCTCTCCTGAACCAACAATTTTCGTCAGTGTTCACCACAGAGGATACATCCGATATTCCATCCCTAGGCACTAGTTCCACCCCATCGGCACCTGACATTAGAGTCACAGAGAAGGGCGTATTGAAGATCCTGCAAGGACTCAACCCCAGTAAGGCGACTGGACCGGATGAGATCTCCACTAGATTTCTGAAAGAGATGGCTCACCCTGTTACACCAGCACTCACCAAGATTTTCCAGGCATCCATTGACCAAGGTCAAACACCTGAGGACTGGAAAACCGCGAATGTCTCGCCTATATTCAAGAAGGATGATAAGAGCAAGCCTGCAAACTATCGTCCTGTGTCCCTGACCTCTGTGTGTTGCAAGGTAATAGAGCACATCATCCACAGCCACCTGATGAATTTCTTCGAGCATCACAGTATCCTAACCGACTACCAGCATGGGTTCAGGAAGAAGCGATCCTGTGAGTCCCAACTAATAACAACAATCCAGGACCTCGCCATGAGTATTGAAAACAACACCCAGGTCGATGCAGTGCTACTGGACTTTTCCAAAGCATTTGACAAGGTCCCACATGAGAGATTGCTAGCCAAACTAGACCACTACGGGGTACGAGGCAGCCTACTCAATTGGATCAGGAGTTTCTTGTCCGGACGAACACAAAAGGTATTGGTCGAGGGCCATTTTTCACCAACCGCACCGGTAACATCTGGAGTGCCCCAAGGAACAGTCCTCGGCCCACTGCTATTCCTGACATACATAAATGATTTACCCTCCAGAGTGAGGTCCAAGGCCAGGTTATTCGCGGACGACTGCCTTCTGTATAGGACCATCACTACAGAGGCGGATGCCAGACAACTCCAGACGGACCTTGACAACCTCCAAGATTGGGAAACAGACTGGCTAATGCATTTCAACCCAGACAAGTGCGAGGTTATCCGTATCACCACCAAACGAAAGCAACGCATAACCCCATATTACATCCATGGGAAGGAGCTAGCCACTACCACCAAGGCCAAGTACCTAGGGATCAACATCTCCAACAATCTATCGTGGAACCATCATATTGATAGTGTATGTAAGAAGGCAAACAACACCACTGCCTTTTTAAGGAGGAGCCTCTCGTCCTGTCCCAGCAACATCAAGGACAAGTGTTACAAGACATTGGTCAGACCCCAGGTAGAATATGCATCCACTGTCTGGGACCCTCACACAAAGAAAAACATCGACAAACTAGAAGCTGTGCAAAGAAGGGCAGCTAGGTTCGTGACCAATAACTACAACACCACCAGTAGTGTCACAACGATGATCGACAGGCTAGAATGGGAAAGTCTACAACAACGCAGAATTAAAGCAAAGGCTATTATGATGTACCGTGTTGTCCATTCCCTTGTTGCCATAGACCTGCCTCCCCAATTCTGCCAAACAGAAGCAGCCACCAGGGGACACCAACACCGGTACAGGATCCCAGTCTGCCGTACCAACGTCTACAAGGAATCGTTCTTTCCTACTACCATCAGGATATGGAACCATGGAGCTGCCAGAAAACACCATCACGGCCATGTCCCTGGAGTCCTTTAAGACCAGGATTCAGGGATATAAAACACCATAAATCATGCAGGACATGTTTTTATCAGTTTTTAATATTGTAAATAGATGCGTGGACTCCCCCTCACGTACACGCTTTTAAACATATAGTGAGAATATGCCGCAGCAGCGGCCCTTCACTTTACCGGAAGAAGAAGAAGAAGATAATGTGTGCTATTTATTTGTAAAAGTAGGTCAAAGTCAAGAGGTCAAATTTGATGATACCAATGGAAAGGTTTTGTCACAAGAAATGCACCTGTGAAATATGAGAGCCATAGCCCCACCCACCCAATAGTTATGGCAAAGTTGACAACAGACAAACAGAGAGACAAACAGACAGACAGGACAAAAAAATATACTCCCGGGATCTTTCGATCCATGGGCATAAAAACCCAAAACATATACATATATATAAACATACATTTATACTCCTGAATAATCAAATATATGTTTGGAAGGAGTAAAGTACATTTCCTCTCCTTACATTCAAAAAAATTTTTAAAAAAATATTGGAAGGCACAAATATACGTCGGCTTTCGCCGACCCTCACCAACTTCGGGGTTAATGCGTATCACATGTCACATCATTAGTCTTTATTATTAAAAAAAAAAAAAAAAGTAGGGGGTCAAATTTGTATGGGTTCATTTTTCAACGGGTGTGGAGTCGTAGAATTACCGGTCTGGAAGGGTTTTCTACGGTCGAAAAATGACCCTACTTGTCGTAGAATATTGACCTGGGGTAATTTTTTTACGTAGAAAAATGACCCCCGGGTCACTTTTCGTCGTTATACCGGCTATAGGTGATACACTGGCCAGGCTTGCTTCAGTTAACACGATTGTACAGTTGTACATATGATCAAATTTGCTGGCTCAAAATTATCTAAAGCAGGTCTATGGTTAATCACATTAATCTTCATCATATTTTATCATAATAGCCTGCATTTACAAGTGATGTCTAATATTCATAAATTACCGGGTAGAAATGATGCCTTATATAATCATGATAATATTAACATGATTAATAATTTCCATATCTATATTTTTTAACAATTTTATGGACAGTGCATAGGAGACAGACAAGCATATATATATTTTCAATGTATAAAATCTACAATATTTCCTTATTAGGAAAAAATATAGGTCTACCCAGAGCCCTATTCTTAGACAGGAAATACACCGGTACAAGTAAAATTGATGCAAAGCATCAAATCGGCCGCTAACAAAATCTAGCATTTCAAAAAGTACTTTCACAATTTTATAAAAGCATCCAACATGTCCATGCAAGTAAGGAAAGCATTTGTCAAGATATTCAAAGCTAAAATAGCACCAGCACTTGATCATTTTTGTTTCATGATGTCTTCAAAGCAAAATAAATAAATATATATATTTTTTAAAAAAAAAAATTGAATTTGCTCATCAGTTGGATTCATCGATGTTATAAAGTCAATGATTAATGATAAGAAATTATTGTCATCAAAATGAACCACATGCTGATACCCTGGATCAATGTCTATGGTTTCTGTAGAGTAGGCTATGCTGCATGGTGCGGTGCAAAATGTAGAAAAATAATTATTCTGGTGTCATTCGCAGCTGTAGCATATTCTAGATATTTTTTTACTTGTTGAGCATTTTTTCAATATTTATTCACCATTCACTTTTATCACGTCGTTCTTATCCGGAAAATCATGACGATTTCCTTTCGTATCTTACACACTCCCGGGATGGGGAGTATCTGTGTTGAGTGTGTAATAACGATTAAAACTTACTTAAAAGAAAGTTTTTAAAATATTTTATTCATGATCATATACATGTTATCATTTAAGAATTATTTTACTGAACGAATAAAAAAAATAGGCCTAACATCTCATTTCCCCATTAATCCGAGATTCCTCTGACTCTAACCCCTGCTTTTAAATTGTGACTTGGGCACAAGTCACAATATAAAAGCAGGGGGTTAGAGTCAGAGGAATCTCGGATTAATTTCCCCATGTGCACTTTCTAACACAACCACAAATAGATCAGCGGCCGATAATGATGCAACTTTAACAGTATGTGGCGCCACGTTTTACAAGACTCAAGAGAAGGTAACTCATCCTCCACTGTAGGTGTGCGTTCTAGCAACCAATCAAATATCCCGGGTGCGTCGATTTACCCAAAAGGACCCAAAAGGACCCAAAAGGAACCCAAAAGGACCCAAAAGGACCCAAAAGGAACCCAAAAGGACCCAAAAGGAACCCAAAAGGACTTTGATTAATATATCATAAAAAATTGAAAATCAATAATTTGAAGTAAATTACGAATATTATATTATATTTTTACATAAAAGTTGGCAAAAACATACTTATACAGTTGCAACTGTAACAATAACATACAACTTTTATAGCACAACAAACACTAAATCTGGTCAGGTATGCTTTGATTTCTTTTAGCTGAAATTAACAAAGTATTAATTTACTTCTCCTTCTGTTTAACCATATCTTACTACATGTATATGATATTTAATGAATAAAAAAGTTTTATCTTATTCATGTTTTAGTCATATGGTATCGGGGATGGGGGGGGGGGGGTTATGGGTGGTGGGGGACCTCCCATCTCCACCCCAACCACACACTTTACCCTAAAAGAAATAGTTTTAGATTTAATAAAATATGAAAATGTTCATTATATATCCATTTATTGTCTTTATTTCAAGTCCTTTTGGGTTGTTCTTAATTTCCTTTTGGGTCCTTTTGGGTTCCTTTTGGGTCCTTTTGGGTTCCTTTTGGGTCCTTTTGGGTTCCTTTTGGGTCCTTTTGGGTTCTTTTGGGTCCTTTTGGGTCCTTTTGGGTAAATCGACGCACCGAATATCCCGTAAGAACGTTGCACGTCAAACGACCTTGACCGCCAACCATACTTTTTGGAGAACGTCTAGGGACATGATAGAAGGATAAACATTACTGATAAACTGACCCAGATAGAATGTTTGCATCGAGACAGTTTGTCCGTCTATTTTCTACCTCTCAGGTAATGTATAGATAACAAAATATAGGTCAGAAGATATTTTTCGCGCCATTATCAGTACATATTGTAGAGTGTGCACCGGCGTATTGCACACCAGATGGACTGCACTTCTGCAATGTACCTGGAAATTGTCAGAAAATTGCATAAGAGGGATCTCAAATAATTGAACACCTAAAAGGATTTTTATTTTAGCTTTGTGATAAATTTGGTGTCTTTTAAATGTTGATGTTTCATAATGTTCCTTGAATCATGTGATGCCACATATGCCACAAGACCTTGTGTCGGTGATTCCAGCAGGACCAGATCTTGGCACTGTCATGTACTAATTCCTCCTATGTAAAAGTTTCATATTTTTGGTAAACTGCAAATTTGCTGTTAATAATAAACTGAATATTGCTGTTATAATAATAAACAAATATAATATATATAAAATGTTTCATGCATCATCTCTTCCGGGGACTTTTTAGCTCAGCTGAACTGAAAGCTGACAAGCGGTTTACAGATCACATTTTGTCCAGCATCTGTCTGTCTGTTTGACTTCTGCTTGAATACTACTTGGCCAATTTCAAAAACAAAACCTTCAACAAACTTACAAAGTGTCCTTTTGGCGGGTGGGAGTGGGGGATTCAAGTTTGTTCAAATCTTGACTCCCTGGGGTAGGGTGGAGCCAGGGTGTGTTCATGAGTGATGTGGCATACAAACATTAATCTTAAATTATACTCTTAAACCATCTAGTTTCACCTCTTATCAATGAGACATGCACTTCCATAAATTATTTTAACAACCATGCCCAAAGACCAAAACTGAGAACAGACTTTTGTCAAAATTTCACACCAGTATAATAAAAAAAAAAAATTCTGATAATGGAACAAAGTTTCGTGAAATGTTTAAATTTCAGTGTTATATGTTTATAATTGCAAACTTTCAATCAATTACTTAAAATAAAACTTAAGATATCAAAAATCAAAACTTTAATTGACTTAAGTCTGTTGTCAATTTATGGTCTTGAGGCCAGGGATAAGAGAAAGGAGAAAGAACATTTTAAAATTAACAGGGAAGCACCAACTTATAATGAATTTACTTATAATAAGAGTACTCGCTCTAAAATCCTTTGAATATTTAGTTGCACTTATTAGAACATCTAAATTGGCAAGCAAAACTATCAGAAGAACTCCAGCTCTTGGGAATATGTGGAATATAAAATTAATCTGATATACTTGACAGTAGACAGCTTCAGATTCACAGTAAAAAAACCCGTTAATATTCACTTATGCAGCAATATTTGTTTCCAATTTTAGCATTAAATGGATTTCATTGTGTCTTAATTTAGATTGGACATGGTTTTATTACTTGTAAACAAATTCTCTGCTTTAGAACAAATTTCCAGGGTACCGGTATTTACAGTGTTTTCTATCTTCAACTGTCAACTGATCATGATAGCTCAAGCAGTGGCTTAGAATTATGGGTGACTGAATTCTAATTCACTGCTTGAGTCAGCATGATTATCAATTTAGTGTCACAGACACATGTATTGAACTTGTTATAATTGTCTGACAGCATGTAGATGTTAAGGACATATGCAAGGTACCTTACCTACTAATAATTTTTCAAGATATTTTGAATTTAAACTTATAATAACATTACATGACGTTCTAAGATGAAAAATCAGCATGTGTTACCAGGGGTTTTGAAAAGATATCAAATTATGAATGTTTTTGCATTATTCAAAGAAAAATGTACAAAAATTATGCTATATAAATTCGACATTTTTTCCATCAAAATTTGTTTTAGAAGAGTTGTACAAATCCATAATTTTTATATATACATAAAAATTAAAAAGTATTGCACACAGTCCTTCATTTAGTGGAACTCTTCAACTCCAGGGAAGAGCCCAATAAAGTTCAGACTACTTTGCGTATGACCTTAATTGCCACTGACTTCCTCACTTTCCAAGGTTATAATAATTCATGCAACCTAATAAGAGATTTTTAAACGTATGGTTTAACAAACAAATAAAAATCTTTTATATTAATAATAATATCATATATTATATCATGTTGGGTTCAAAAGAAATATCTTTTATATTATTCTACATAATATATAATCATAGATAAAAAAAATCTATTTATAAACATAAATAGATCTGCATGCTATTCATGCTCATAACCATGCTTAATACAAAGATCAAAATAATGTCCACATGGATGCAGACATCTAGGCCTAGCTGCTTTACTGTCATGCATACATGGATGAAAACGATTTTTGTTAATCATAATAAAATCAATAATCTACAGTTCTACACTAAATTTTTATTCTGACAAAATTCATATAGGCCTACAATATACTGGGTATTCAATGCTAAATACTGTTGGAATTGTTTTTCCCAAAATATATTCGTGTGAATTATTTCCTTTATATTGATAATATTTAAATAAATATTATAATTTTTTTTTATTAATAATTACTAAGCATGATAAAATAAAATAAAATAATTTTCAAGAAAAAAAATGTAATTAAAATCATAATTTAATTACTATGATAAAAAAATCTTTCTGAAATATTTTTTGGACACATCTTTATCTATATTGGACATGAGATTTATAATTCTTATCTGTCTACGACAAAAGATAAAAAAATCAACAAGAGGTAGGGACAAAACATTAGTTAACATTACATAACGATATGCAACTGTGTCAACACTTGGAGTAGGTAAATGTTTACACCCAGAGTTAATTCCCTTTGTCATTCACAATAAACAGGATATGTAGGTCAGACCTGCTGCTGATCATGTGACCTGTCTGACTACGTAATCCAGATTTACTTTTGCACGAGGCCTGTTTACAAACAGTGCTGGAATATCTAAACTAGTCTGCTCTAGTTTTGTAAACCTGCTGCAGCGTTACAAAAGGTAGGCTGCTTTTTTAGAATAATAATGTAGCTAAATTGTAAATAAATCTATTATAAAAAAAATCAAGGATTTTTTATATTTGATGGAGGAACTTGAATTTTAAATCACTGTTTCATTAAATGAAAAACATGCAGGGGATAGGTAGAGTATTTAAAAGGTAATCTAAATCTTCTTTAAATTTTTCTACAACTGCGACTCCTCCAGAATATATGTTGTTATTTTGATTCCACGTAGGAATTAAGTACCACATAACATGCATTGGGAAATACAGGCTGCAAACATGTTAAATTGAGTTTGCTATATAAAAGCATGACCTGAATGAATTGGGTCAGGGTTGAATCCTCAATAATGACCCTCACAGTCTCTCTTTTTATTATGTTTGTCAGGCTGTTGAATTTGTTTAAAAATAAGTGGGAATCATATTTAATATTTAACACTTCACATGGCCTTCAGATTGCTTTTGATGTAGCTGACCGACAAAACTAAAGTATGTACATAGTGATCTGAACCTGCCGCCTGTACATAATATTTTGACAAGAACATGCACATAAGCACTGGAGGAGTAATATATGCATAAGTGGAATTGTGTCACAACTGTCTTGTCTTATCAGCTATAATATAATTACTAAATACCTCATTTCTTAAAGTGCCTTTTAGTTTTTATGAGATCAATTTATGTTTGTCAACTTTTTTATTCCTTTGAACTATTGACATATAACATTCTCACTGCTTCTAGTCAGTTAGGATGTAAACCTATAGATAATGAGATATAGAATTTCTGTTGAAGGAAAGGTATAAAGAGTAATCACATGAAGATTACATGTTTATAAATTGGTAAACAGATCAAGTTTTAATGAACTTTCTGAAGGATTAATGTTTTTATTATGACAGACTTGGTACGACAGAATGAAAGTTGCTGTGATTGGTCAGAGTTTGTTCGGGGCGGAGGTGTATCGACTACTACAGAAGGATGGACATCACATCGTAGGGGTGTTCACTGTCCCTGATGTCAACGGCAAACCAGACCCACTGGGTAAGATTTTATAACAAACTATAAAAATTATAGGAGGGAAAAGGGAGAAAAGGATACGGTAGCTGTCAAAAAGAGTCTGCATAGGGCTTGTGTAATGGTTATAACTTCGTAATTACTCCACAGTTTAGCTTGTAAATCGGTGACAACATGTCCTTACTGCACATGTGTTGTATTAATTTTAACTGATTACCATCCATTCCATGAAAATTGGCAAGATTACAGAGAGGTCACTTGTGTATCCTGTCTCTTATGTAGACACATGCTAGCTTGTGTTCTACAATGCCAGTTATTAATTTTAATAACCTCGTGTCCTCATCCAAATAAATTGTATATGAAGTGCCGAAATATGTCGAAAGTGAAGCGTCGTAATATCACATTGAAAGCATTCTCAAATTTAACCTAGGAAAAGTGGGTCATACTAGGAGCTTTTTATTCATCCCAAAATAGTATGTAGATTAGGGCTAACATTATCTAGAACAACTGATATCCTGCAGAAACAAGTATACCATTATTGTGCAATGTAGGATACTTCTTATCATAGTACATGTATCACACAGAATAATTGACATGCACTCATGAAGCCATAACCATGATAATTCATCTAGTGCTCTAAATGTATTTCAATTTCACAGTGCTAGATGCGTCGTCCATAGTTTAAAAATTAGAACGAAGAAAAATGAAAAGTTTCATATCAGTTTATTTTACAATGCCTACAAATTGAGACGTCAAACTCTTACCTGCACTAAAAAACACTTTATATTGAATAAATTTTGTTTTATTGCAGTAATTTAAAGTAATATTTTTTACCGTTTCACTAACTTGTGTTGTGTTTAGCTGTGGCGGCGGCTAAGGACAACATTCCGGTATTTAAGTACAAGAGGTGGCAGGTGAAGAAGGTGGCGGTCCCCGAGATTCTGGCGGAATACAAGTCTGTAGGGGCGGAGCTTAACGTGCTCCCCTTCTGCTCTCAGTTCATCCCCATGGATGTCATCAACTACCCCAAGTACCAGTCTATCATCTACCACCCCTCCCTCCTACCCAGGCATCGAGGGGCATCAGCCATTAACTGGTATGTATTATACCTATATCTCTATAATTACCAAATGCTCTATAAATAGATGTAAAAAAAATCATTGGCTAAATTTCTTAATAAATCCATTAAAGGTGGATTTGATTAAATATTTTTTCAGTTATAGTCATATTTAAAGTGACATCCATGAACTAGAGACCCACTGATCCATAATTATCCTTAGTTTCAAGCATTACGTATTTTCAAATGGATAAAAAAACATTTATGTTTAGAGAGTGTTCATGTATAAACCTCGTTTGTAATGTATAATGCTGAACATAGTACAGATATTAACAATTCCCTTCCTCTGTGTCAGGACCCTGATGCAGGGAGATAAAACGGGCGGGTTCTCTATTTTCTGGGCCGACGATGGACTGGACACAGGACCGATCCTCCTACAGAAGAAGTGCTATGTTGCCCCTGATGACACTGTAGACACCATTTACAACCGCTTCCTGTTTCCAGAAGGGGTCAAAGCCATGGTAAACCATTCACTGTTGGTGTTTCTGTATGAATTTAAGAATTTTATGAAAAATATCTTATTCAAAATCCACAGATTAAAAAAGGAAAACTTCCTTTATATAGCAGATTTTCGATGGAAATCAGTTTATGATGTTTAAATGATGTTGATTCATTGACCCTAAATTTTATGCAGTTAAAAAATTCTACTAAAATAGCTGTGAACAGAATGCATAGGGAGTGAATTATTATTCCTCTAGAGTAGAGTAGAGTAGAGACTTTGCACATTTCATTTTAATCATTTTAGGGAGAGGCTGTCCAGATGATCCACCAAGGGAGAGCACCGCGGATTGTGCAGCCTGAAGAGGGCGCTACATATGATGCTCTTCTGAAAAAGGCCAATGTCAAGGTAATGCAGTGGGGATATTCTTACAGAGTAATTCACATAAAAACTTTATGATACAAAACTTATATAATAATGGGAAAAAATAACTTACAATTCATTGTTTGAAGATTGACCTGAATCAGTCTGCAGAGAACATCCATAATTTTATCAGAGGCTGTGACAAGGTGCCAGGGGCCTGGATTGAGATCAAGGGGGAGGTAACTCAGAATCAAATAACGCTTTTTACTCTACCAACCTTAATGTCAAAAAGATGAGAGTTCAAGATTTTTTTTAGATTTAAGTGGATTTCTATCCAGAGTTTAGCATATATATGTATGTTTTTGTAGAAAGTGACGTTATTTGGGTCCAGACTTTGGAACAGGATGGAACCCCGAGGTACACAGGTGGATATACCTGGTGCCAGTAAACCAGCCATTGTTCACAAGAATGGAATGGTCATCTTCGGCAACGATGGGAAAATGGTGAGTTTAACAATTCATTGTTTATAATTTTGAAAAGATCAAATGATTATGCTACTGTTAAGATTACCAAACTCACTGAAAATTTAATGATAGATTTTCCTTTGATATGCTCTGTTTTGAAGTTAACTTATTTTTCACAAGAACTCCTTTCAGAAACCCCCACCTGCTCTATTAAGATAGTTCTTTTTGAATGTATGAGCCTTTCCTTCATCAAGAGAGTAGATTTGATTTATTACAAATTAATTCACCCTTGATTCTAATGGATTTATATTATTTTGAAACAAAAGAAAGTTTTCAATATATAAAAAAAATTGTACCAAAAGTAGTCATTTTAATAAGCAGGACTGAGTGTTTGTCATATGAGTTAGCAAGAGAAAAAAATTGTTTGCCAGACCATAATTCAGCCCTGTGACTAACTACCAAGTACAAAATTTACCTTTAACTTTTGTGTGCTTTATATATCCATTGCGTACTTTTCCATCACACACCAGGTGAATGTTAGTCAGCTACAGTTCGAGAATGGGAAGATGATCCAGGCGTCTAAATTTGGCAAGGAGGACACCTCTCAGACCAAGCTAGAACTGACTCCAGAGGAGGAAAATATGATCAAAAATCTTAAGGTGTGGATCTTTAAGTTTATTTATTTGGAAGCTTAAAATGAGATAATCAAACTAAAGTACACATGATTGAATGTATTTCTTACTGAAGCTGTTCATGAAGTAAAATGCCAGATACGGGTACTTGTTTTGTAGGTTGTATGGGGTGGGATACTCAACATTGAAGTGGATGAATCAACTGATTTCTTCAAGTCTGGTGCAGGGTCCATGGATGTTGTAAGGTAAAAAGTTTTGTATTTCTTGCAATAAACATAATAATGTGAACCTTGGACTAAAAACAGACTTCCAAACTCCACTGTCGCACCTTTACAAGATGACAGGGATGGCTAGAAATTTATTGAAAAGTTTGTTAAATCTTTTAGTTTGTTTTTAATTCTCTGTTTTATTGATTTTGTAGGTTGGTGGAAGAGGTCAAGGAGAAATGTAATGGCGTTAGTCTACAGAATGAGGACGTGTATATGAATGCCGGGTTTGAGGATTTTGCCAGTTGTGTGATCCGTAGATTCCGAGGAATAGAGGATAAGGAGCCATTCACATTTGATGCTGTAAGTTCACATAAAAAGATGGATAGCATTCTTATAGCTATAGTGCAAAGATACAAAAATATTTATTTGGATCTGATAATGAAAATGTCTGGAGTGTTTTGTAATTTGACATGAAAGTAACTGTATGGCCACTATGATTTGGAAAATTCTGTCCATTTAAAGACATACAACACACTGGGGGAGATAACTCTTGCGATTTCAATTGAACGTTTGACGTGACGTCAAATTTAACGTCAAAAATAAAGCGTCAAAATGACGAGTAAAACGATCCCGATGTATATCAATCATATAAGAAAAATGGGAAATGGGCTTTGGCTGTGATATGCGTACCATATTAATAAGTTTTTTTTTAATTAACCCGATTAAACTCCATAAAAAGCAAGACATAAAATACCATCCCTTAATGTTTATTTTATTTCATTCCATATACAATAAATTGTATTCTTGATCAAAGCGCAGCATTTTTTGTTTAATTCTGAAAATTTTATTTTACATTGCCGAAATTCTCATTATGTACAATTGGCTATATAACATTCATTACAGTTTGTACATTTACGATATAGATATTGTTTTTCTTCTTTAATTAAATAAAACAACAATAAACAAACATAAAAACTTTTACAATATACATGTAAAATTGATGTTGTTCTCAGACCTTACTGATCAAAGAGGAACAACTCTGAAAATGTAGGAGATCTTTATTTTCTCCCTTTATTCACGGTTTTCCACAGAATCAGATACATTTACAGCAAGACCTGATAAATCCGAGAATTGAATACTAAAGACCTCATATACGCAATGTAAGTATAGAATTGAAAAGAATTGTTCACTAGTAATGAATAATCTGCATTCCTGAATATCCTATTGCAGCAAATCGTTTGACTTTCTGTCACTGTCAACAAAGTCGGTTCGCATTTCCTCTAATCAAAACAAAACGTAGCTCCTATAAGATTTTTAAAAATATCAATGTGCGATTTGATATAAATTGAAATAGATGAAGAGTTTAATGTTTGATATTTTGAAGTTAATGTGGACGAATACGGAATTTTCATTTTAACTGTAGAATCAACGACATTGAAAGAATGCGTACAATATCATGAGGGGTGTACATCTTTGCAAATGTCGATGTATCCCCATGGCCACACACTGTCTCGTTTGAAATAATGACATGAAAGAAACTACAATTATTCCATTTATATCACAGGAGAATTGAACATACACCATTTTTTATAAATAAAATTAAAGAAATAAAATTAAAAATCAACATATTCAAGTTCAACATAACTTGAATTCGTATCCAGGTTTCATGTGATATGGAATGCATAGCGCATACATATATGGACTAAACACTAAAATCCTTCAGTAATTTTTTCCTGATACATATAAAAACAGTAGTCAATATTTATTCTTCATTAATGAATTTAAAAACTAATGCATACCTCCGGGATTCAAATGACGAAATACGAGTATATTTGCACTGTAAACGACGTTTCGTCAAACGCTATTGGTCTGCGACGCAAAAAAGGAAGGGGTGGGGTGGTAGGGGTATTCAAAAATTGCCTAAAAATCTACATTTAAATACGCTTTACATATGAGAACTTATAAATTTGTAAGTTAATAAATTTTTGAAGCAAAAGCAATATTCCAATTTGATTTTTTTAAAATGTGTATTTGTAGATTCATAGCAAAGTGATCGACCCCCGTCTGAAAGACGCGCGGGAACGTGATTTATTGAGAAAGGGGGAGGGGGTAATTTTCCGCTATTAAATCAAAACTGGTCGTACAAAAATTATACAAAAAATTATGAAGATTATTTTTACTACCAGCTACCTAAAGAAAGTTTTTTACCAAAATTAAACGACAGGTTTTTTCACCAAAAAGATTTGAATTTGAAAAATACACAAATTTCAAGGCTTAGGTAATTCATAGTTTTTCAGTTTAAGGTCTTTAAAAATTGTTTTGATGATATGTATATCAAAAGGATGACTATGTTTTTGTGTTAAATGGTTAAAGGAATAAGTCAATGAAATTTGACATTTATATCTAACCTGGCCTTTTTGAAAATCAAGGTTTAAGTAGTTCATTGATTAAAAATTTTCTCTCCTTGTAAACAACTAAAGGTGGGTAATTTTTGGAAGTTCCTGTCCAAAAACCACTTGAATGATTTTGTCCAAAATTTGCATACATGCAATACATATAGTCCTTTACTAAATATACAAAAATAACGAAAATTAAACGACAGGAATTTTTTGGGGTAGGTGTGTTGTACATCCTTAATAGTTATTTAATTTGAATTTTCTTGTAAAGCAGTTAAAAGATTTGTTGAAAAATACAACAACCATCTGAATTAAGAAGTTGAACCTTCTGCAGTCAACAATCCTTGTACATGGGTGATATTCAAAAAAAATGTTGACCATGGATTTCATGTGTACTTCTATGTTTATTAAACAATTTATATACAATGAAGCGCATTGAAGTGGTAAAATTTTCCGTTTGGAAAAAACGTTCTGAGTCATGTTTTGAACGTCAATTATAACATAGTGACACGCCCATATTTTAAGAAACGAGAAAGAAATATTCGTCGTAATGTTTTAGGACACCCCATTCTTCGCGACAAGCAATATGAGTTACACTAAAATGGAGCTTCAAAAAATTAGAAGAGAGAGTTAGAGACTCCCCGCTTCTGTAAAACACAATTTGCAACGAATATGCACATATTTTTGAACTCATCATGTCTATTTTGAAGTCACCACAACACATGTTTCGGTCGAACACGTGTTTACTCGGTGTTTATTTACAGACCGTCAATTTCATTGGTTATTATATTTATGGAAAACCTGTTCTACAGGTATTCGGATAAACAAATTGACCGTTTTATCCATTTCTAAAGAAATGGGCGTGTCATAAGATGACAATAAACATTCTAAAGATAGCTCAATACGTTCCATTCGAACGGAAAATTTTACCACTTCAATGCGCTTCATTGTAACAGAATAAATATGCATTTAATTGAGGGTATCTTTGTCCATTTTCATCCCCATTGTCCAACTGCATATCAACATGTTTTCTTGGGATGTAAAATTTCATTGTTACCCTTAACCATATGCAATATTTATATTAATATAAGATGTAAATTTTTGATAAAATGCTCATTTAGAAGGAAGCATGTTTTGTGTATTGAGTGTCATACAGTTGGACTGATTTTGTAGGTCAACATGCGAGTGAACAACATGGATCTGTCCTTCCCTCACCAGTGCTTTATTGACAACGAATTTGTGGACTCGTCTGATGGAAGGACGTTTGACACAATTAACCCTAATGATGAATCTGTAAGTTTACAATTAGTTATCCCAGTAATGGTGTGTTAGGTATAGGGTTATTCCCAGAACGAAAATGTAATACTTGTGTATACTCGGAAACCACAAATGGAAAACTTTTGTACATTACGTCAAATGGGAAGCCTGTTTGTGTATTGTTAAAGCCAATGGTGGGGGTGAGTAGTGTTGATTGTAGACAGGTTGTGCCTTTGTAAAATAAGCATTTGAATCAAAAAGTATGTAGTATTGTTCCTGATCCTGAGTACATGAGTATACATGGTATTCATTCCATTCATAAGTAGTATGAATCAATTATCATCCATCTAATTTTTTGTTCAAATTATTTGGAGTTGTACACTTGTTACTTTTGTATCTTATGTTGTACACTTTTCTATCTTATAGGTGATCTGTAAGGTGTCCAGGGGTACACCAGAGGACGTGAACAGAGCTGTAGAGGCTGCCAAGGTATCACATCATTTCTTTAAATTCGTTGAGAATAGAAAAATAATTTATTTTCAGTAGTCTTATAGAATATTTTAATGAATTGCTGAATTGTTTGTGTCTAAAGAAAATAAATGCAAATGCATATTTCTGATGGCAAACAAGTTAATCAAACTCTTAAATACTCCTCAAATAAGATACTTTAAACTCAGTCTTTGAAATTAAGCGGTAGCCCAATGACCAAGGCTAGTAAAATCGGGATCGGGCTACCAAAAATTATTTACGCACATGCTCGATGGGCTAGTTAGTAAATTTCTGGTGGCGAAGTATGATTCCTTTTATAAAATATCAAGAAGGGCTATCCCAAGTCAGTGATTCATGAACAGGAGGGCTCTTACGGAAGAAATAAAAGTTGGTGCACAAAATGAAGTACGTAGAATCAAAGCGTTAGCGAAATTGGCTGGAAATCTGACCATGGACTGAATACACCGGTACTACGAATCACCGAAATGCCCCTAGGAATCACCGAAATACCCCTTATTTTCTTATAAATAAATAAAAGAGTAATAAATATATGATATCAACTGTTCTAAAATCTAGATACATAGTTAAATTTTCATAATCTTACTGTAAGTATTTTTTATTTAAAGATGTGTGCATGTCACACTGTTGACTGATGCAGCAAAGTGTTTAAAACAATTACTCAAAGTGGTTTTGAACGCTTAGTGATCAAATTGAATTAAATTGGAAATGCAAATGTGATTGCACTTATTAAAACGTCATTTGTTCATTTGTTATTTCTCTTGAGTTGGGCTAGAAAAATTTCGTTTGGGCTACCAAATTTTATACTTTAACTTGCCCTATGGGCTTGTAGTCAAAAAAGTTAAGCGCGAAGACTGTAAACTTCATGGGTCTTTATAAATAAGGGCCATTGTTCGGTCTTCACAAAAACTTTTTAAACTAACTAGTCAGTTGGACCAGTGAACTTTCAACATTTACTGGCCCACTATAATTTTTACTGGCCCCCTTAATTAAAAAATAAAATAAATACATTTTCATAATTGTAAATTAATACATGTTTTCGCACTTCAACTTTTGAAATGCCGCCATTTTTCGTCCTTTGTCACGTTTTGTTAAGTTGTTCATTGGAAATTCGCACATTTTACGTAGTAGTTAATAGTTACTAGCTAGTTCCAGTTGTTACGTAATACATCCATTTTGTAATATAACGATTCAACAACACATGTTTGTTCATTTTATTTCATATATTATTGAAGTTTACCCAAGTAAGTCAGTTAAAATATATATTGATTTTGAATGATTTTTATAATCATCAAGCCCATTCTACTTTTGATTTTCACTGACCCGACATCAAAATTCACTGGCCTCGGTCTCCAGACCAGTGAGTTTTCGTGAAGACTGATTGTTTTGATGTATTTTGACCCTCACATAATATACTTTTTTACCCCCTTTACTAGGTTGCTTTCTATGAAGGTGAATGGGGGAAGATGAATGCCAGGGACAGAGGAACACTCATGTTCAGGTAACTCAACTGGTTTTGTTTATTTTCATTCACCAGCATGTATTTGTATTCTATATTTTAAATTGTTTTCATAATAAAATAAAATCTAAATTCAGACTGGCAGATTTAATGGATGAGCACCGGGAAGAGTTAGCTACGCTGGAGAGCATTGACTCAGGAGCTGTATACACTCTAGCCTTGAAGACACACGTGGGGATGTCTATTGACACATTCAGATACTTTGCTGGCTGGTGTGATAAGATTCAGGTTAAAATCTAACTCTCTTATAGTGGTCAAATAGAATTAATGTTCGTGTACATATTAGTGCACTGTAAAGAAGGGAAAAGCTGCTAAACTTTTATATTTTGTGTCGGATCAGATTTGCAAATTAAATTAAAATTACACTGTATATATGAATCTTTTGATTTTTATTGATCTAATTTTGCAAATTATTTTCAGATGGTTGTTCATTAAAAATGGTTAAACTATTTGTTGTATTATAATGACTGTGTGTGACAACATATATCTTTGTGTTTTGTACATATTCCTTATCTTTTCAGGGTTTGACCATTCCTATTAACCATGCACGGCCAAACAAGAACCTGACCTACACCAAGAGGGAGCCTATTGGGTGAGTAATACTAAAAGCTATCATTTCTTTTTAAATTATATACACGTGTAATAGAATAGTATAATACATGAAACATGATGAAATGGAATTGATGAACATTTGATAAATTTATTAGCTATCATTAGACTAGTCATTAACATCAATTTAAAATGAAAAGACTAAAGAATATATGTCTTGATTATCAGAGTGTGTGCAATTGTGGTGCCCTGGAATTACCCCTTGATGATGTTGGCGTGGAAAATGGCAGCTTGTTTGGCAGCAGGCAACACAGTAGTCCTAAAACCAGCACAGGTATGTAACAAACATGTGCAAGACTGTTTTATCCAATTCATGTGTAATCCAAATCACTTTAAATTTCAATCCTTATTTTCATTCCCATTTTAATATTTTTCATGTTCGTTGGCCTGTGAAATCCGACACCCTGGTTATTCCAACACAAAATTTGCCTCCCAATGCATGTCGGATCAAACAGTTTTGAATGTAACTGTAGAAAGGGAGAATTTAGATGAAACAATTTCTCCTATTAAAGTTTTCCCATATATTATAATTAAGTTAAATGCGTAAAAAAAAAAAAATGATTTTGCCATATATGTAAACTTCTGAAAATCTTTCATTTTCACTAGGTCACTCCTCTGACAGCCCTGAAATTTGCAGAACTTGTTGTGAAGGCTGGGTTTCCACCAGGAGTAATCAACATCTTACCTGGTCCAGGTAAGGGGAGAGAAAAAGAGAGAGAGACAGGGGGGGGGGGAGAGATCCTCCATGAAGGACAGTCCAAATGAGTTTTATCTGGGACTGCTTGGGTAGGGAGGTAGAAAAAGCAAACAGAATTTTCTCTATCATTTGGTGATTAAAGAAAAAGCACCAAGGGAGACAGCTCTGACAAAAATGTTTTCTAACCTCTGAGATTTCAAATACAATATGTATTTCCTTTCGTACTTGAGCTTCTCATTTCAGGTTCTTCCATTGGACAAGCCATGTCAGAACATCCAGAGATCAGGAAGCTTGGATTCACAGGATCCACTCCTATTGGAAAAACCATCATGGAAAGGTAACCCTGTCTTAAAGATGATTTTCTTTTTTTGAAATGAGTTTAATTTCAAACTAGAGGTGCTGTGAGCACTGACTGAGCTCACTAAATGATACCCCAGCCTCCCATATCGTTATAATGGCAAAGTTCATGTTTTGCTCTGAGAGGCCTGTATTAATTGTCATATCAAAAAGTAAAATAAGAGATGCACAATGGCATTATGTAATAAAGAATCTGTTAAAGTATCATTAGGTTTTATTCAGTGGTACAGGAGGAGTTGTTAACTTTCATATGAAGTTACAATCACGTTGTTGCACTGTAAGATTTGTTGTTCTTTTGATTACATGAATAATACGTTTGTAAATAATTATTTCAGTTGTGCCAAGGTTAACCTGAAGAAGGTCTCTCTGGAGCTGGGAGGGAAATCCCCTCTGATTATATTTAGTGACTGTGATATGGACAAAGCTGTTAGAATGGTAAAAAAAAACAAAACATTTAAATAGATCAATGTAATTAAAAAGTACACTCTATGTACAGCTGTAGTTTGTCTAAGGAAATAGAAGTTGAAAATGTATTCAAAAATTATGTAAGTTAGAAGTTTTATGTTAGCAAACTAAACACATTTGCTTAAAAAATACACATATTAATTTCAAGTAGATAAATATAATGATTATTTATAATGGATGGAATGATGTTACTTAATGGAAAATTTAAACACAGTATCCATTATAATGCAGTTGTTTTATTAAAGGCATTTGATTGGCTAATGGATCGCTCTTTAAAGCAGTATGATAGAGCGAAAAGGCTTTTGAATGTGAAGTCATAATAGAATTACGCAAAAGCAAGACCCTTCAAAATAAATAAATTGCATTAGAATTAGGGGTGGGACGATACACAGATCTTGCGATACGATACGTATCTCGATATATTGGCACGATACGATACACATCTGGATATTTTGATAAATTATAAAACTATTTTAGAAAATTAGTATTTTATTTCATTTCTTGTCTTGTCATTCAATCAACATGATAAATTATAAAACTATTCAAAAGAATAAGTATTTTATTTCATTTTTTGCCTTGACATTAAATCAACAAATTATTTTATATGAAATCATGTCTGCTTTGAAATTAATACTTGAAGTTAATCAATATCATTCACTAAAACTTTATAAAAACAATAATACATGTACATATTATTATTACAAATTCCTTTTATGAAGTTGTTTACAAATAGTTGAGTAGTTCATCAGAGAACACTGACTAAAATTCATTTAAAAACATCACATTTACATTTTTATTAATTGCTGAAAGTCTGTAGCAAAGCTGAGATTACAAAAAAAAAAAAAAAAAAAAAAAAAACGAGATGGACTAACAATTAATAATATCAAATACTCTGGAAACGATGCTTTCTGTGTAGAGCACGCATTACATACTGAACTTTTCTTGTCCAATCTTCCGAGGCTGCTTAAAAGTGAAAACATTTTACCCCTAAACAACGACTTATTAGTTCTAAAGTGTGTTTTCAATAATCAACATCATCTTTTCGCTTCGTACAAGCCGCCATTTTCCAAGGACATGTACTTTCATTTTCAATTTTGGATAGGTCGTTCGTGTATCGTTTCATACTGATATTTGAATGCTTGTATCGTAAACCGTATCTTAGAGGAAAATATCGATATGTATCGGTGTATCGGTATATCGTCCCACCCCTAATTAGAATGGGAATAACTATCTTCTCATTTGTAATCTGTGATTATTAAAGCTGATTTAACGGTCACAGACATGTTTTACTGGCTCCACTAACACATCACCACTAAAACTTTTAAATCAGTTTTAAAGGTCACAATTATTAAATGAGAAGGTACATGTAGTTATTTCTGAACCTATGACCTTGTTCACCCTTTGTACAAAATCAATCAAGTATAATTTTTTTTTACAATGTTTTATTTTTCATCATTAGGGAATGAGTTCAGTGTTTTTCAACAAGGGAGAGAACTGTATAGCTGCAGGAAGGCTGTTTGTTGAGGAATCTATACATGACGAATATGTGGAACGCATTGTAAGCATTTGTGGTTAACTCTTTGTGTGACAGGCAAAGAATGTTTTGCTTCATAATTTTCCAGATGGTAGTAATATGAAAAATGCCTGTTAGGCTTGGAACATTTAACACAAAAACTCAAAAAAGTTTTCGACAAATATTTTTTAAACTTTGTAAGTACTTTACTGTATTACAGCAGCTTGTTTGATTTCATTTTTTTTTTCTCATTAAAAACAAAATTATTGATATGAAAAAAATATCATACGACAAGTAGCATTTGGTTATGAGGGTAACATTTCCCCTGTAAAACAATGTAGATTGGGGAGATTAAGAAGATGAAGATTGGGGACCCGCTTGACCGCTCCACTGACCACGGCCCACAGAACCACAGAGCTCACCTGGAGAAATTACTGGAGTACTGTCAAGTGGGGGTTAAAGAGGGAGCCAAGCTGGTGTATGGGGGCAAACAGGTCGACAGGAAAGGTAGGTGTCATATAAAAGGACGATTTGTACTTGTTTTTATGAGACTTAAGAGACTTGGTAGTGAATTACACCAGTGTTTGCCATTGTTAATAGTTAATGTAGAATTTGGGGCAAGAGGTGTAATCACTTGTGCATTTCTTAACACCAGTATATAATTTATGATTTATTTTAGAACTGAATAAAGAATATAAAATAGATTTTCATTGATATAAGTTGGTGAGTGATTATCTAGTTATCAGCCTATTTGTTGAGATGATGTACAATGTTTGTTGTAGGACTGTTCATGGAGCCCACAGTGTTTACCGGGGTGGAGGACCACATGTTTATTGCTCAGGAGGAGTCCTTTGGTCCGGTTATGATCATCTCCAAATTCCAAGACGGGTAAGACAGCATTGGCTATATTCTTACTACAGATAGGGGGTTAGACTTTGTACAAGATGGGTAAGACAGCATTGGCAATATTCTTACTACAGATAGGGGTTAAACTTTGTACAAGGAAGTCCACCAGCAGAAATGTATCATTTAGTCATTAATTATACTGTTATATTTACAGATGGTTTGTAGTAAATATGTTAACATATTAAAATTAATCTTGACATCATCAACAATTTTGAAATCGATGAAGATGATTGTAAAAGAAAATAAATAGTTTAACCTGAGAAATTGACAAAACATGCACATGAATTTTCTTTGCTTTTAATTGCCCCGTGCCCATCTCTAAAGTCAAAGAATGATAATCTCTGAATTTGAATTTCAAAGTTCAATCCTTACTTACCCTTCTAATTTTATTATCAATTTTAAACATCAAAGAATCATTCTCCATACCGTTGCTTCGAAGTTTACCATTTACTGCACCTGACTGTATCTCATAGCTAAGCTGCAGTCAATGAAATTTTGAGATATGCAATGCATAGACACTGACAAATAGAATTATCTTAAATTTAATTCTTTCATTCCATCAACTGTTTTCATTTTCCATTCCATTGAAGCCTTTTGATATTTATGTTTTCAGGAAAAGGAATAAATTGATTTGATTTAAACTCTCTATCCCTACATGTATAATAACAGGGACATAGATGGTGTGTTGAAGAGTGCCAATGGAACAGAGTATGGTCTGGCCTCAGGTGTGTTTACTAACGACATCAACAAGGCTATGTATGTGGCTGATCACCTCGATGCTGGAACTGTGTTTGTCAACACGTACAACAAGACTGATGTGGCATCTCCCTTTGGAGGTTTCAAACAGTCTGGATTTGGAAAGGATCTTGGTAAGTTGATGGAAAAATACACACACAAAAAGTGAATTCCTGGCTTGTATTTAGAAATTTACAGTATTGTCAGTTTATCTTTATCTCTTATGACTAACTAACTGTTCGTTTTGTATAGGAATGGAAGCGCTGACAGAATATCTCAAGACAAAAGCAGTTACTGTAGAGTATGGACAGAGTAGCTGAAGGACTGAGACAGGTACGTTCTTATCTTTGACAAACAGAGGTACTGATTCATACAGGCAAGTTATCATGGACTAACAGAGGTACTGACATGTACAGGCAAGTTCTTGTCATTGATTAACAGAGGTACTGACATGTACAGGCAAGTTCTTGTCATTGACTAACATAGGTACTGACATGTACAGGCAAGTTCTTGTCATTGACCGAGATACTGACATGTACAGGCATGTTATTATGGAATCACAGAGCTACTCACACGTACAGGCAAGGTGTTGTCATGAACTAATAAACGAACTGACTAGTACAAATAAGTTTATATCATGAACTAACACAGGATCGCAAATTGAAAGTTAATTAATTTTGAACTACAATTTTAATTTTATATTTTCTCAGCCATTCGAGTCAAATTGTACTGGACCATTTCATTGCACTTCTATCAACAAATGTTTCGAAATGGTGTAAGGCTATCTAAATTTAATTCCTTGGTTCTCAGGCCAATTTTCTCCAAAACAGATGCGGGAGGGCGGCATTTTATTTTTCATTTTATTGGCAATAAAGTAAATGAGGGAGGTATTTTTTCTAATTTTAATTTCCGAATTTTCTTTGACATAAAGAAAATTTTTTTAATCACAAATATACTTTCCGTTTCTGGTCAAAATTTCTGCTTTATCCATTGCTTAACAGCATGTAAACATCGTAGGTAATGTCCTCGAATGTATTTTCAAACGAAGTATCCAAAATCTCATTGTAAATGGCTACCGGAAGTGGTATTTGAATACTAAACTACGAAACAAATGAGGTCGGAATTTTTTTTCCCGGATTGGTCTCCGCAACACCAACTTTTTATTTTATCAAAAATACAATAAAATCGGCAATGCGGCTACCTCAAAACGGATGCGCGCGGGCCTGAGAACCAAGATTTCAATTTTATATAGCCTAAGCTGCATATATTTCCTTGTCAGTTAAGTTTAAGTTCTGCAGTTTTGTTAGATGAGTGAATCACAAATAAGTGATGTTCCCAATGAATTAAATAGCTTTTTCACTGTTTTGAGGACTTGTATTGAAATATGCAATATGTTTTGAAACTTTTTTTTTATTATTTGCAATCCAGAAAGAAGAGAACCAAGTTCAAATTCTGAGGGTGTGAGATTTGTACTTCCATTCCATTAAAACAAATGTATGATGCATAAAAAAGACTTGTTTTATCAAACACTGGTTTCTCTGTGCCAAAAAAGACAACCTCATTAAAATATTTCATCACTATTTTTTAACCAATTTTGAACAGTTTTATTTTAGATAATACATGTATTAATATTGAATAACTGTGTTGTAACACAAAACAGTGTTGTACAATTTTAGATAATGAAATATCTTTCTAATGTCATAGACTTATTTGTTTTAAAGGTATTGGATTTTATTTTTTAACTTCATAGTTTTAGATTAGTTATTTTTGCCGCCCCTTACTCTAATGCATCATATCACTGTACATCTTTTTTTCCCTGATACTTTTTGAATTTAGTTTTTAAGACCAAAGAAAATACATTAAATACAAATCCCATCTTTGTTTTGTCATATCTAGTCAGACGTGGTTTGTAGGCTTGTTAATGCTGGTGTTTATTACTGTGCCATGTCCAGGAAGATCTGCTCACGCAATCATTTCCTCATAATTTGTGTAACCAATTTCACCACACTGTGCACTTAAATAGTACAGGCACCATTAGCACATTGAGTTTGCAAGCATATCGGTAATGTTTTGAGAAACATACTCAAAAAGAGTAAATATTCTCAACTTAATCATCAATCTAATTAAAATCAAACCTTCACTAGCTCCTTTTTATTGTGTATTTTCACGTGACAAACAAAATAAAAAGGAGCTAGTGAAGGTTTGATTTTAATCAGACTGCTTAATCATGTTTAATAATTTTTTATTTAATTTAAAAAGTAAGTTGCAGGTAATGGAATTTATTGTTGTTACCGTTTAGATGTGGTAAATTTTTGATTAAATGTATTGGAAAACTAGCCAATATACACTCCAATAGAATTATATAGAGAGCTTACCAAGCATTTATTTTTTCACTGAATTGTTTTAAGCCTTTTTTTTAAGGCACATACCTATGTACTTATTTTATGTTTTTATTTTTGTCATTTGGTAACTAGCATTTTAAAGTGTACTGTAGAGGTTTAAAAATCATGTTTTGTTAAAGCTTTGGGTAAACTGTTCATCTTTTCTGTGGATTTTTGTACATTTGCTTCCTTTATATGAGGGGATATTGCTTGCTTTTGGCCAGCTATTTTACATATGTACATGGAGTTTTGTTGGTGATTTTCGACTTTTCTTTCACTATGTTGGTTGTGCTTTTTGTCAGACTGTTGTACATCGTTAACTTCTCTACTTGATATAGCCATAATATAATCTGTAATAATATGCACGTAATGACTCTTAAATATAAATAATGATATTTAAATGAAGGTTAAAGAAGGAAATATTCCCTTGACACATGTTATTCATTGTTAAATCTAATGTGCCATAAGCTATGGATATTTAATCAAAATAAGTGTTATGATTTTTATTGAATTCTCAATTAGGCCAAAAAAAAAAGTAATTAATAGTTTCTCAGGCCAAAAAATTCAAAATTCAATGCGACAGACAGGCTTTTTTTTTTTGAAACAGGTTTTACACCTTTTTTAAGCCATTTATTAAAGAAAATGATAATATCTACTACTTCTTAATTTTTGTTCTCTGAAATTAGTTATAATATGTATTCCATTTGAAATAATGTTATTCCAAACATTTATTTAACAGTTAATTTAGAAAATACTTTAAATTTAGAAGAAATGTATTGTTTTTCTAATAAAAACGTCTTTCTTGGCAATTATGAAAAGGGGAATAACTCGATTTTCTTTTTCAGCTTTGAAAAATAGAAAATTGAGTTATTTCCCTTTTCAATATGTCAATAAAATTGATCAATGCGGCCGTTTTTGAACTGATGCGGCGGTGCCTGAGAAACTATTGATTAATTTTTTTTGGCCTTATAAAAAATATGTAGTTTGTGTACATATGATAAAAATTGACATATTTACTTCAAAACTTTTGATACATCCTAAATGTGTTTTCTTTTTTCATCTTATTTTCCCCTAACTATCATGATTCAGACAAATTTATGAATATTGAGAATGTTTTTGTAAGATGCAAGAGAGTTGATTTATGAGTTTCATCTAGATGCTAAAATATTTGTCATATTTCAAAGCCTTTTCAACTATTTGAAATGGATCAGTATTATACATTGTATTGATAGGTGATCAGATTTGAATATCTGAATTTATGTTGGAAGTAAGGGTTGTGTATCAATATTTTAGTTTAAGAAAATATGCTGAATGCAGTATGAATGTTCATTTTAATATTGTGGAATTTGAAGCTTTTGCAGTGGCATTTGAGAGATTTCTATAAAATCTCTAAATTGTTGTCTTTTTGTCATCATTTGCAAAGGAAAATAACTTATTTTAATTTCTAAGAGGGATATATGACTATGTTATTTTTGGAGACCAGGTCTTCAAAAATCTCGGAATTTCCATGGATATCAATTGCGTCCCAATATGAGAAGACATATTTTTGTATTCATATGATAAGATGCAGAATTTATTTTAAAAACCAAAGCACGAGAAGAAAAAAAAACTCTTGCTGTGGCCTTCAACTTGCCATTTTAATCCATATCTTGACAACGTCTGTACTATCAAATAATAATTCCATTGTCCACACAATATATCTCGGTGAGCTTGAAATAGTACATACCAAAGAATCTGATAAATCTGTTTCATATATTGATATTTAATTGGAAAAAGACTTTAATCATTATGGTAATTTGACAAAACAGCATTATGATAAACGTGATGACTTCAAATTTTCAATCGACAGCTTCCCTTATGTTGTAAAATACCCTTATCACCTGCATATGGGGTTTATATAACTCATTTGGTTCGACGCGCAAGAGCATGCTCTACATACTAACAATTTCTATAACGAGGTAGTTATTGACGAACACATTAATGAAACAAGAATATCAACAGTCTTGTTTAAAGTCATTGTTTGTCGCCCGCATGGCGCAGTGGTAGGCCTTTCAACTAATTTTTCAAGTTGCACATATGGTAAAAAACATTGTATAGATAGATTTATAGGTACATGAAATTATCAAAAAAGATAATAACTTATGCATACTTTTAATTACATCATTAAAAGGTTTAATCATTTATAATTGACTTTTCCGATGTTGTGTTTAAGGACAGGTAACTCAGGTGTGAAAAATGACCAACTTAGTGCCGATTTATGAGTTACCGTTTATAGAATGACATATAGGTTGCTTCAGCATTGGTATTGTTATATACACAAAAGGGTTCCTTACATTGTTTTGTACACAAAAAGTTTTGACCAAGAGAAAGAATGCCTTCCCTCTACCTGAAATAACAGGGTCAAATGAATGGGGAACAGACTATATTCAATAGTTTTAACTCTCTTTGATGATTATTATGAAGAAAATTTAATGTCATGTTTTTTGTGTTCGCACTTTTTCGCTTCCTTTGTAAATATATATTTTTTTTTACAAGTAAATGCAACAATTGATCATCTTATTTGTGTTACTAAACACGAAGGGGAACGACCGAGTATAAAAATTTAATTAGGTTAGAACTGAGAGGGAGGGTAGATTTCACTTTTTATTTTAATTAAGAATTTTAATTATATGCAGTAAACCAGTGTCCACAACAATACAGTAAATAAGTTTAACATTGGTGCTAAATTTTAAAACCAGTGGATTCTACTGAGAGCAAAGAAACACTTGGGAAATGCTAAAAACTGCCTTGCGTGTAAATAGTTAGATACCCCGAGCCTGCTCTAAACAAGTTTCAGCAGTGAGTTATCGTTCATAACAACCCCTAGCGGCAGTTGAAAGGCCTAGCAGTGGTTAGAGTGTCTGAACTACCGTCAAGGAGTTAAGAGTTGATCCTTGCGTCACGGATTCGATTCCCATTGTAGGACGTGGAGACCGGTCCTTCGGATGAGGCCATATTTAACGGTAAACCAAGGATTCGTGTCACAGTAAGTGCTGGTACGTAAAAGATCCCTCACTGCTCAATGACTCGAGTGCCGAGTATAGAAAACAAGCTAATTCAGAGAATTTTTGTCCCCCGCTTAGGAAAAAGTAAACCATGTGCAGTTCGGGGGGAGGGGGGGGGGACTCGGATCCCCCTCACTGAATCTGTAGAATTATTAAATGTATGCATGTATACTGAAGCAAATAAAATATGCCAATATAGATATAAAGATTTGATTGCTTATTCTTTATTATGTATATAGAAGATTCTTTTTATATGGAATATTTATCACACTGTTATGATGATTTTATGAGTTTGTGCAAGGAAGACCTCATAATTTTTTCATTTCACATGCTGAATACTATAATTTAGTAAAAAAAAAAAGTATTTCGAATAAAAAAGAAAATGGATCATCCGGGATTCGAACGCGGCACCTCTTACATGTGAAGCGGGAGACGTACGACTTGACCACGGAACTTCTTGACGCAAGCGAAAATTCTAAGGTAAAAATGAAGTCGCATAGATGTATATATTCACGTTCGATATGGTCAAAATTTTACACAATGTGGTGTCTAATTTAACCTTTATTAAACAGTTCTAATAGATGTTATAAGAATATAAAGTCCGTCGAGAACCTGTTTTATACGTAACAATAACTCTCCTCATGCCCCTGTGCTAAAAATAGCGACATGAAATAAAATAAAAACTAATAAAACTAACGGGGCGGGACACTTTGAGAGGGGTGAGAGAGGTTCTAAGGAGCTTGGTATATAAAATTACATTGCAAAAGCCCCAAATCCTCTTGAAATATCGCCTGGAAAAGATAGTGTTATACACAGAAAGAATGTATAAATTTACGACCTTGAACTTTGACCTTTTGACCTCAAAATTTATAGGGGTCTTCCTTAGGCCACAGGGGGTTGTTATTTAAAATTTCATAGCAAAAGCTCAAAGGGTTCTCGAGATATCGCGCGGAAACGAAAGTTTTATAACCGACAGAATTTGCGAATTCATGACCTTTGACCTTTTGACCCCAAAATCAATAGTGTTCTTCTTTAGTCCATAAGGAGGTCCTATGCCAAATTTCATTGCAGAAGCTCAAAGGGTTCTCGGGATATCATGGGGAAACGAAAGCTTTACAGACAGACAGAATGACGGACGGACGGACAGACTGCTAGACGGACGGACAGACTGCTAGACGGACGGACAGACCCAAATTTATATCCCTTCACTTTTCAAGCGGGGGACAAAAAAATTGCTGCTATTAATAGCAAGTTGATTGGTCGCCGTATGAGTGAAAAAAATTTGAGAGGGACGTAAAAACGAAGTCATCATTTCGTTAGTTCTAAGGTCGATACAATGATCTTGTCAGTAAATGCAATTTTTTAATTTTTGGTTTGGAATTGATTCCATACTGAATTGTCTACGGTTTTTTTCTTTTTTTTAGTTTTCCAGACAGAAGCACACGGCCGATGTGACCGGTCGGGTCGGCAGGGGGTGCTCATTTTCCATGTCATCTGATCCTACATTTGTATCTCTGATGTTTTAGAGGTCATTATTTGCTCTGCTAACAGAGGAAAAAACTTGAGGTCTCGAGTTGCTGTGGTAGCTACTGGCATAAATGCGACATATCATTTGTGCAAATACTATTGTAGCTGAAACAAAAAGCCGCGATCTACCTTTCGGTGGATGTCCAATCGATGGAAATCCCCTCCTTAGCCTCTGACGTTAAAAGCCATAGATGTATAGAACAAAAAAGTCACAAATGTGTAAGATGATATCCAGATGATATATAAATTATGTTCATATTTGCCAGTGGATGTAAATTTTGATAGAGCTGAAATATCTCGAAAAAGTTTGTGGTGACTCAATGTTGGATCGAAAAATTCTGGAAGCTAGGAACGCGTAAATGCATTTTTAAAGCAAACAAAGAGTCTGACTCGGTCATTCAGTAATAATGCTCGCACATCAAATAATTCAGAAGAGACAACCTGTCTGGGAGCAATTAAAATCCGAGACTGTTCGAGAATTTTAAATTTCGCAGGAAAACATGATTCAGTTTCAGAATCTGACTGAGCTGCCAATTTTTTACTGCTCAGTAAAAGACTTTCTTTGTAATTTACGCATTTTGAAGCATTTTTCATTCATGTTGAGACACCGGTCAACACTTGCAGTTTGACCTTATTTATACTAAGCACTTTGCATGCTCTGGGGGATCTTTTTCAAGCTAGCACCTTTTGGGACAAGCTAGGATCCTCGGGTTACACGGCCTTATTCTGTTGTCTTTAGAGAAGTGTACAGGCCTACATCCTTCTGTGGATGTAGACAAAAGCCTGTCCACTTCTCTAAAAAGATTAGGCCTCACCCGAATAACCCTACGGGACCGAACCGGCATTTATAGCGAACGCTCCTAATTACGACCATTAATATTTATTTATTTATTTATTTACATGTACTTGTACAAAAAGAACACACAAATCATGCTTAAATTTTGAGAATTACACTGGTTGCCTATCTCAATCTATGTTGACATATATACACAGTGACACTAATAAGACGCCCTACTAGCTGTGGATCACGTGGTACGGAATTATTTATTTTGACCACTACACGTAGTACCTTACCGACAGTTCGATATCCTAGGCTTGTAACATCTATGACACATTAAGTAAGTAAACATCAAAAGTACTTAATTAAATGTGTTTTCTGTGCATAATTTTTAATCAGTGATTTATATTTAATATCGATTCTTAGTTTAAGTATTTTAACGTACCAGGGAAATGTAAACATATGAGGTATGGTGGACCATTCTTGTATGTAGTAAATTACATGTACTTTAATGTTGATAAGATTGAACTGATTTTGCCGATTATCTATTACAATTCGTACTTACAGAATAGACTTTTTGATGGTCCTTTACATATGAGAAAGATACAGTCATTTTACCAGTAACGAATATTTGTCAGTATCGAATTTTTTTTTTTTTTAATTTAAATATTTTAGGAAGACATAGTGACGGGTTTTAAAAATCTTACTAGGTAAATACAATAAAAGGATAACTTTTCTATCTCTATGTTGTATTTTTGTAATATCTGCAACCTGCATGATAATTTCCCACAGTATTTACAATTTGAAACGATGACCTAGATTTTAACAAGCGCAAGGCAAGTCTTGGAAAACGAAAGTGTGTCGACAAATGCGTCTAAATAAAAAATTTCGATATGTTGTTGATCCAGATTGAGTATGTAGTCAATATTAAGGATAAATACAAAAAGATGTAATATTGAATTAAACAAAAATTGACTTTTGAATGAAATTTAACAGCTAAACTAACCAAGTGTTGTTTTCTTAGTTACGAATCACGAATTTTCGAAGAACGAAAAATGCGTTTTACGGGATGGGAAAAAAGTGAAAATACTATCAAAACGATTTATAAGCACAGATATTCCATGAAAATTATGTCTCAGAGATGGTTGATTTAATTTTAATAACGCATTTCACTAAAAGGTTCTCATAAAATGCAACATTTTTCATATTGTTTAGTTTTAGAAAAATAATCATTTGAATCAACAAGTAATGCTTACTAGTATATAGTTTTTGTAGAATTTTCTTGAAGGTATATTTCTGCAATAATTGATCGATCAACCGAATTAATTTATTAAGTCAGCAACAGTAAAAGGCAAATGATTCGATATACTGAAAAATCAATTCGAAACTAGGAAAATAGGGGGGGGGTTGTTTTTGACAGCTCTGTCCCTGTACCATTTATATTTTGGAAATTTTTGTACCACTTATTTGTAAAGCTTAGAAATACAAATCAAACAACAACAAAGAAAATTTGGAAATTCAAAGATGTGGGTTGTATTTAAGACGTAAATAGAAACCGATTCGTTACTGGTAAAATGACTGTACATGTTTTTAGGTCAAAGCGTCTGGAAAAACCTACTGATGCGTACAATCCAAACATTTTTCAGGTTATTAAAATAAACAAGTATTGGATTAATTTGCTTTGAAAAAAAAAAAGTTTTGAATAATAAGTATTTTCTTGAAATTTAGAAGATATATTAGAAAAACTTCTGTCAATTGTATAAAAGATGTTTAATCGTTTCAGGTGATACTGAACCAGATACAATAGTTTCACGTTCATGTCCAGAATTTACAATAGAATTTCATCGTTGATACTTGCTGTGCTGTTGGTAGTTTATTGTATTGAATGTAACATGGCGACTGTTTTACCGTTTTCAAACAAAGAAATGTCTGCAGCTTTCTCAAGAGCTAATAAGAGATTCATGCTAAGTCTGCTGAAGCAGTTACCATCAGAATCCAATATATTCTACTCGCCATTCAGCATATCAACAGCCCTAGCAATGGTTCATATGGGAGCAAGAACAGAAACCTTGAAAGAAATGACTGAAGCCCTCCACTTTGAGGAAATGGACAAAGATGTCCACACAGCATTTGGCTCTTATCTTGATTTCTTGTCAAAGGAAACCGTTGATTGCACACTTAAAACTGCCAATAGAATCTATCAAAGCATGAGGTTCAAACCTGAAGAATCTTTCCTAGAAGACTGCAACACACATTTTAAAGCTTCATTAGAGAGCGTCGATTTTTCTCAGTCTGAGGCAGCAAGCAAAATAATCAATTCCTGGGTTAGTCAGCAAACTGAAAATAAAATCCAAGATCTGATTCCAGCAAGTGCGCTGGATGAACTTACATTCATGGTTCTAGTAAATGCCATCTACTTTAGAGGAAACTGGAACAGAAAATTTCAAAGCAAGCTCACACAAGTAATGGAGTTTCGGAACACCAAGGAAAAAGTAAACACAGACATGATGTATCAAAAGGCCTCTTTCAATTTCTGCCACTTGCCTGACCTAACGCTTAGTGCCCTTGAGCTGCCATATCAAGGAAAAACCCTCAGCATGCTTATTCTTCTCCCCTTAGCTGTCGATGGTATAGAGCATCTAGAAAAAAATTTAACAGAATCTCTCCTCAAATCTATAGTCAGTAACCTAAGGGAGAAGAAGGTTGCTGTGTATCTACCGAAATTTAAAATGGAATCGACCTTTCAGCTGAAGCCATATTTGTCAGCTTTGGGTATGCCTTTAGCATTTGGAGATAATGCTGATTTTACAGGCATGGATAAAGATAAAGATGTTTACATTAGTGAGGTGTACCATAAAGCCTTTGTTGATGTCAATGAAGAAGGAACCGAAGCTGCCGCAGCCACGGGTGTCGTTATGAAGAAGCGATCTATAGAGATTACCCCAGAGTTTCGAGCAAATCACCCTTTTTTATTTTTTATTCGAGATTCAGTTAATGACGTCATTCTGTTTGCTGGGAGATTTTATAAACCTACCAGCGCATCTGTAAAGGACGAACTTTAGTTGATAGTGATGTAAATTACAAAATGTTCATTTATTTGATGTATAGAAATTAGCATTCCGGCATGTCATTTTAAATGAGGACATTATGTTGAATAGTTTTTTATAACATGTACATAACATGTTGATACTGGAAATTGAATTTGTTGAAAAGATTAAACAGCATTTTTAATTCTGAAGTTTTTGTCCAATATAACTTGATGCACAAGTAAATTACGCCAGAATACACTTCTTTTTATCCGTTTTAGAATTTAATGAAGGTGTAGAACAGTTAATGACCTTGGTCTTACCCTTCTCCTAAAATAACCCGTGTAATTTAATCTAACTGATACAATCACTTAGTGATTTTGTCTTCTTGAATCCTAGAATATAGTATTAATATTAAAATATAATAAATATGAGAAGAATCCCTCCTTAAAGGTTGCAGATAGTGTGCATGTAACTGAGACATATTAAGTAACAATACATTGACTCATGCGTTCATAACAAAATGGCTACACTTAAGAAAGCCCTCCTAATATTTACGTCGGAAAAGCAATATAATATGTATCAACTCAAGTAATCTATGAAATATATGTACTGAAGGATTATTCACCAAAATTTATATTTGTCTGGAATTTATGTTTGGTACACATCACCAATTAGGCTAATGTCAAAGTAAGGAAACGATTTTTAGCCGGGCTTATTGCTCAAAGAGCAATTGCCGGCTTATGTGATCCTGTTCAAGGCAGGATGCTGACCCCATAGTCGCCATTTTAAAGTTACGTGCAAAAATATAGTTCTTACTTTCAACCGCTTTTGAGATAATACAAACGCTAAATAAAGCAACAAAAATAAAACGAAGTTTTATCTATATAAAATAAACATTAGTAGTAATGACTTTGAAAACTTCATAAGTCAAAGAACATAGTTCATTAGCGTAAGGATTTTTGATATAATCAGTGTTACCGTAGTTCTCTTGTTCACATACGAGGTAAAGCAGGAGAGGGAACCAGACTGGCCTGTTTGTTTACATTCAGCTGCGAAATCGGACCGTGGTATTAGGATTGAAAAACTCACTGTCAGTGTCTTATCATTTGTATTGATAGTTTTAAAATAATTTTTTCATCAGAATATAAACGTGATTCATGTAAGAAATCCATTCTACTCCGTAAATGAGCCCGGCTCTCTGTACTTCTGAGTACTTTGATTTACTGTTTGACATTTTACTTACGCACTGCAGATCCAGTCAAAATTCATGGAAATGATAAAATGTTGTTAAAAACTCAACAATGTCTTGCAAAATACATAGATTTTATTGCATCCTTTTATTTAATTTAGAGGATTGTAAGTGCATATTTTTAGACCTTGTAGTTGCGCGAACAATAATTGATGTCAGTAACGTCGGACACGAGAACGCCGTAATGACCAATAATGAATAACGCCTCACCATAGTTGAAATATTTGTATTTGAACTATTTAAAGTAGAATTTTTAGAATTATTTATTACTTTCGATAACATAAGCAATTTTCATTTTTACCTACCTACCTACCTACCTAGTCCTTGTTGCACCCGGAGGCACATAGGGCAAGGACTAGGGATTTCCATTCCTCTCTATTCTTTGCAATCTTCTCCACCTTTCCCCAGGTGAGATTTATTTCCTTAAGCTCTTTCTCCACTGTTCGCCTCCATGTTGTTTTTGGTCGGCCTTTCCTCCTCTTCCCTTCTGGGGTCCATCTGAGTGCCACTCTTGTGATGTCATCTGTGGGCTTTCTCAAGACATGGCCTATCCATCTCCATCTATATTTTACTAGTAAGGTCCTCATGTCTGTTGTTTTAGTTGTTTCATACAAATTTTTGTTGGTTATTTTTGCTGGCCAAAATATCCTCTAGATCTTTCTGAGGCACCCATTATGAAAACTTGATAGTTTCTAATGTCACTTTCAGTCATCTTCCAGCATTCAGCACCATACATTAAAACAGATAGGACACAGCTATTATACAGTCTGATCTTAGTATGTCTGCTAATACTGCTTGACTTCCATGTGTTCTTAAGCTTGACAAAGGCTCCTCTGGCTTTACCTAATCTTGATATTATGTCCTTGTCAGCTCCGCCATCTGATGTTACCACACTTCCCAGGTATGTAAAATAATCTGTATTTTTGATATCTCCTCCATTCAATTGTATTTTGGGTGGGCTTTTTGTATTTAGGGACATTACTTCTGTTTTCTTTATGTTGATGTTCAATCCGATTTTGCTGGCATTTATTTGTAAATTAGATGTTTTTCTTTGCATTTGTGTTTCCAGATGAGATAATAAAGCCAGGTCATCTGCATAATCTAAGTCCTCTAGTTTGTTGAAAAGAGTCCATCTGATGCCGGTATTCTCATCACTAAGGGTTGATCTCATTACCCAGTCTACTGCTATGATGAACAATAGAGCTGACATCACACATCCTTGTCTCACTCCTGACTTAACAAGAAAGCTTGTCTTTGATGATCTACCAATAGAGCATTTAAATTCTTCATAAAATGCTTTTATTAGGTCAACTAGTTTAGATGGTATACCGTAGTGCCTCAGGATTTTCCACAAACTGTCTCTGTGAATGCTATCAAAAGCTTTTTCGAAGTCAATGAAGTTTATGATGAGTTGTCTTTGCCACTCTGTGCACTGTTCTATTATGTTTCTTAGTACAAATACTTGGTCACAGCAGCTCTTTCCATTTCTGAAGCCTGCCTGTTCTTTCCTTAGTTTTTTATCCACTGCTGTCTTTATTCTGCTTACAATTATTTTACTGAATATCTTGCTTGGTATAGAGAGTAAAGTAATACCTCTCCAGTTGTTACAGTTTGTGAGGTCTCCTTTCTTTGGTAGTTTGATGATGCTACCTTCAGACCATGTTGCTGGTATCATGTTGTACTTCCATTTTTTTTTTAATTTTTAATTTAAAATTAATATGACAAAGTGAAACCGCCAATTTCACTGCAACATAAAGAGTTAGATATTACAGTACCAACACCGTGCGCAACGACGGAGCATTTCCATGAACTTGTTTTGACAATTGCAAATTGTAATACATGTATGTAACAGAACACAAACACCCTGGGGTACTTCTGTCGTCCAACTTAGCATGGTCTGATCATCTTGATATCATCATGAAGAAAGCATACAAAAACGGGGGCTACTTAAAAAGCTAAAATTTGCTCTGTCAATTCTATCCCAGATTTATATACTGTAGAAGTACTTTTTTCCGCGTGGTATTAATTTACGCTATGTACGCGGTCACAAATTTTCCGCGGAAATTTGTCCAAGCGTACTTAATACAAATGTAAGGCATATAGAGACTATATAGAAAATCCGCGTAATTTTCTACCCGTGGATTAAACAGAAATTGAGATTCCGCGGAATTAAGACCCCGTGGAAAAAAAGTATGTCTACAGTATATCTTTTATTAGACCACACCTTGAATACTGGTATGCTGTTGAAGTTTGGTCTGGATGCACAAAACAGACATTGATAATCTTGAGAAAATACAATTATTTGCTGCAGGAATAGTTACTGGGCTTACATGTATAATTATTTCTTCAAAACATTCATTATATTTGGAATACAGAAGAAACAGAGCAAAACTAATAACAATCAATAAAAAGCACAATAATTTAGTACCAAATCATTTTGATTTAGTACCTGATACAAGAGGCAATATTTCAGGATACACTACCTGGAATTCCTTAAATTCTTCTTTGTAAAAATACAGATAAGAATTATATAATAAATCATTTATTCTGATACTGTAAGAAAGTGGAATTCACTTTGCCTCAAAAAAGGAGGCAACTTCTATTAAAAAAATAATAACCGTCTGCACAAGAGTATTCTAAAACCTAAGAAATATTTTTCATATGGGAAAAATATCCCTGTAATCTAATAGCTAGTCCTAATTGTTCTTGTGGACTACAATAAAAGATGCATATTATTTGCTTATTGCTTGTTAGAATTATATAAAAGCAAGGAATTCCTTAATGAATAAGCTATTGTCATTTAATTATTTATATGTTATAACACATTTATATGTTATGAATGTACATTTAATGCTATGAGGTATTGATTTTCTTACAAAATGCTGAATTTTTCAAGATTATTCAAACTTTCTAGAATGAATGTGGTCGTTTTGCAAACTAAGATTTTTTTTTTACCAATTCAAATCTTATTTTCTTTCTATTACTACTTTGCTTATGTAGTGGACCGTATAAATACATGTGTTTTATTTTGGCAATTTAACAAAATATTGTATTAAGAGAAAAACTATCGTAGTTTTTTAACTTGCATCTGATCCTTTTGACTCTGTCAATAAAATATGTTCAATTCAATTCAAACACAAATTAAAGTTGCAATAACCAAAAAAAGACATTGTAACATTGTTCAAATTTTTGTCGAACATTGTGTCAAAATATGGATATCAAAACACACTCTATTTCATTTATTAATTTTTAACAGAATAATAGATTTAAACTCCTCCGTAAATCGAAACTTGATATTTCTCGTCACGGTCGTAAATTGTTGCTATATTTAGAACTGCGCGTTTCATACAAAGAAGTCTGACCATTCAAACCCAAAACTGGATGGACCTTTTTTCTTGCTTCCGGACTTTCTGCAGGTTAAAATATTAAAAATCTGCTAGAGTATACATATGAGGGAGGAATATAACTTTGGGGAAAACCCTTTTCAGATAAGGTAGTTACAGGAAATCTAAATTACACGATTAATTTACACTTACATGTAACATTAAATATTCTTATGTTTCTTGAAAATTGAGCATTAAATGACAGAATTTTATTACTTGCGAATGATATTTTTTATTCATGTAGTATAATGATAAATATACGTCATCAACTAGTGCCCGCCTCTGAAATCAAAGTACTGGGAATACTGAATCGAGTTGTCATTTTCCAGTAAAATGCAGAGGCACTTGTTTCTGAAATAAATTTACACCATAGTATAATAATAACACAAGGTGGCTAACTCCGAATTACACTCAGAACCCCCTCCTCAGTTTCTTTTCATTTGCTTCAGCATCGCAGCACAGTTAAGGTTACAAAAAGGAGGCGGAGCCTAATTTGTACGGGAAAACTTGACTATGACATCATACACAATATACGTCATACAACATTTCTTTAAAATACCACAAAATGAGTTTATCTGCTAATTTAACCAGTAAGAAATCATATAACAACATAAAAACTTACTACAGCGTGTTGTTTTGTCGTTAGTTAAGTCCCACAAAACAAGTTATAAACAAGTCACTGATCGCAATACACTTGTCAATATGACGTCATTTCTTACAACGTGACGTAGTTTGTGTGCAGTGAGAGACAGATCAAGTAATATTTTCTCAACAAAATATGAATTCTCTAATTAAATAAAATATCATTTACAGATATTCTATGGGCTAATAACTTGAATTTAATGTCTTATTCGCTATTTCATTAATATATTTTCTATACATTGCGTATTTAATTAACACTGCCGTATATTTGTATGCAAGTACATCGGGAGTTATGTGGGGGGTCTTAATAAATCGATCTAGTGCAAGGGCATACACTCTATGGATCAAAGTAAGCTTTTACATTTCAACTATAGAACTATTAAGGTATCTGAAAAGTGCTGCGATCCTGATGAAATCTTAAAAACAATTTAATTATATCAATATTTCATGCCGCTGACCAGCAAAAAATATAGCATTCGGTCATACAAGTATAATTTTAACAATGGAATTGCAGAATTTAGACAGGATCGCAGCACTTTTTAGAAACTACAATACGTGTTGAAAATATTTATATACTAAACTTGGAAATTCAAATTGGTTATGCCCTTGCACTAGTGACATTTATATCAAACATCAATACTTCAAGTCAATGTGCTAAAATCGCGTGACTGCAGCATCACGTGACTAGTCTAAATATAAAATATTATCGTCCTCGATATGTAGTTATTAATCATAATTACAATTATCCGATATAAATAATGTACTTAAAATTATCGCCATCCCGATTACGAATACATTTTTAAATACAAAATTTAGTCGATATTTCCATTGCGCACCTTAACTGTACTGCGATGGACTTTCTAATGGCTTTTCAACAGTTCTGTGAAAATGATTTCCAAGAATGACATGGGAATTGTTTTCCATCGTAATGAGAATGTAGGTGTCTCTTCATGCAGACTAAATACTTTTACATTTTTTTTTTTTTTTGCAAATTGCACATTAAAAATGTGTTGCAGGCCCAGAACAACGGTTTCAAAAGTAACCCCCCCCCCAAAAAAAAATGACAAGCCCAAAAAACTCTTCAATAGATCCTGTTATTTGCCAGTGTTCGACCTTATAGCATCAAAAAGTGTAAGGGGAAGCCATCATCTCAAGGGAAACTTACTACATTGAAATACTATACTAAAAAAAGGTGGGGGCTACCACCCCCACCCCCCCCCCAAGAATTATACAAGCCCTAGTGGTGGCATAATTTCCACCATCTCGGTAAACTTAACTTTCTCTTCCAACAGCTTTATAATAAAAAATAAGCAATGAAAGCCTAAAAACCGAAATGTTTATCAAGTATCATGAAATCAAGTAAACAAAATAATCTATACACAGTTGTAAATCATATATTTTTTTGTTTTTATCCAAAGTATTTTCCCCCTTTTCCAACGCAACTCCCCCTTTTTCCAAAGCAACTCCCCTTTTCAAATAATGATCAAAGGTCGACCCCCCCCCCTCCGTCACCTTTGCATTAGAAATTAGAAATCGTCTCCTTGCATTCTTTAAAAGACTATTTTCTAAATTCTGATTATCATACTACATGTATAACAGTTATTAAATAATAAAACACCTAGGCCACATACATTCTAGAAATACTGCATAAATATTCATTAATGCATATTTTTGGTCATCGACTTGGTGAAATTTGTGAAATCTGAAAATAGATCCGACGTGTTTGAGCATACTAGATGGTGAAGCCTGGCAAACTTCAGATGTACATGTACCTTAGTTATCATATTGTTCCATGCAATATAGCATTTGTGCAAATACTAATTATAAAAGCAACAAAATGCCATGAACTACATGTACCTTTCGGTGGATTTCCAATCGACGAAAATCGACTCCCTCTGGCGTTAAAAGCGTCACTCCCTCGATCTTTTTTGCGTCTCAAAGTAACCGTTAGACTCAGTGGCTTCGCGCAATGTTTTAAAACACATCGTTTTTTGCACTAATAAAAGTCACATTATTTGTTACAATGCGATATTGTGTAATGAGAAAACAACACACCGGTTATATTTTGAAAATGATTTTTTTTTTATTTATTTACTTATTTTAGTAACATAAAGTATAATTTACAAATGATATATGGTAGGACTTTGATATAATTTTGGTTAATGAATCACATTAATTTCCAAATTCTTTTTTATTTTTTCATGTCAATTATATTCTAGATGTCTTTTGATCTAGATCTGTTCTTTTAAAAATAAGTATTCCCTTTTTGTTTTGCCTGGAACCAGAAACAGTACTGCTCATGTAACTAGTAATTCTGTTCATTAACATGACTCTTTAGCGCAAAATGCTTAAAGTTCTTTTTAACAGTTCGTCTACTTTTTATCTAAATAGCTGGTATTTTAAGAGTTACTTTTTGATATCTTTTATCATGAGAGATCCGTCCCAATGAAAAATTTTAAAGTTGATAACCACAAGAATTTTCCTTTCAATAGTAACAAATGACTATTTTAAAAGATAAAACAATACCTCATTACCCAAACTAGATACCTGATACAGCCTCTAAAACATCCACAGTCTTTTTTTTTTTTTTTTTGCTTTGTCCACTGAAATATTTGTATTTGAAGAATATTACTGTTCGTTTTGTTTTTTAAGTACGAGGTCTGAAATGTCGATTAAGGTATACAATCCATAAAATGACAATTTTCTAAACTTAAATATCCATCCGGTATTAAATACGCTTAAAATAATTCAAATCAGTTTTAACAGAAAATGGTTTACCATGAGAAATTTTCAAACATATGGTTACCCGAGCAGTAATTAATTAATTAAGAATGCATTAAGGTCTATGGAAACAAGCAATCTTTTTTAAATAGATATTTAAATACTTCGAATATCAAAAACTGCTATGGTGGAAAGATTTATATAATTATCAAGAATAGAAAAAACGTTTAAAAGAATAATTTTTCACCAGATGGAATTTTTAAAAATAATTTTTTTGATTAAAAGCAAAGGGGGAAAACTCTTCAAGAACGATTCAAGGTCAAAAACGAGGACACGTTCCGCTCTTACATATTAAGACTAAAAAATGAAGAATATGTCTACATATACTGAGAATTCAGCCAATATATATCTGTTCTGCATTCAGATTTATTGAATCTGAGGCTATTATGGATCGGATACCTTAACCTAGCTGAAAAAAAAATCCAAATAGTATCTTAAAAAAAAGAAATGATTCAATTGAAATATTTAGTAGCTATTTGCTAATGAGTAGTAACAAAAACATTAATACAAATTAAAGTAATAAAGAAATAACATACTTTTATCGTCGGATTTTGCCGATTATATCTTTGATTACCTGCAAAATATGCTTTCTGGTGTTCCTTTTATTTGTTGTTGCAGCACATAGTTCAGAATATCTAGTAGAAAAACCTACTGATGCTTAAAAAATCTTACTATTTTACAGGTGGTGATCATAAACACACATTTACTCTTAGCTTATATATGAAATGTAATTAAAATTGCAAAATTATGAATATTTCCTTAAAAATTTAAAAATACATAAAAAAAACTTCTGTTTATTTGTTAATTTAATCGTTTCAGATTAAACAAATCAAATACGAAAACTGCATCATTATGTCCAGAAATTACAAAAGGCTTTTGCCGTTGATACTTGTGCTTGTGGTGGTTTATTGTATTAATTACAAAATGGCAACTAAATTACGTTTCCCAAATAAAGAAGCACCTGCCACATTTCCAACTAAAGAACTATCTGCAGCTTTCTCCAGAGCTAACAAAAGATTCATGCTAAGTCTACTGAAGCAGTTACAACCAGAATCCAATATCTTCTACTCGCTGTTCAGCATATCAACAGCCCTAGCAATGGTTCATATGGGAGCAAGAACAGAAACACTGAAAGAAATGACTCAAGCCCTTCACTTTGAGGAAATGGACAAAGATGTCCACACAGCATTTGGCTCTTATCTTGATTTCTTGTCAAGGAAAACTGGTGAATGCACACTTAAAACTGCCAATAGAATCTATCAAAGCATGAGGTTCAAACCTGAAGAATCTTTCCTAGAAGACTGCAACAAACATTTTAAAGCTACGTTAGAGAGCGTCGATTTCTCTCAGCAAGCAAAAAAATAAACTCCTGGGTTAGCAAGCAAACTGAGAATAAAATCCAGGATCTGATTCCAGCGAGTGCGCTGGATGAACTAACATTCATGGTTCTAGTGAATTCCATCTACTTCAAAGGAAACTGGAACAGAAAATTTGATAGCGAGCTCACACAAGTAATGGAGTTTCGGAACACTGAGGGAAAAGTAGACACAGACATGATGTATCAAAAGGCCTCTTTCAGATTCTGTCACATACAAGACCCAATGCTTCGTGCCCTTGAGATGCCATACCAAGGAAAATTCCTCAGCATGCTTATTCTCCTACCCGAAGCCGTAGATGGTATAGAGCATCTAGAGAAAAAATTAACGGAATCTGTCCTTAAAACTGTTGTTAATAACCTAAGGGAGAAGAAGACTGCTGTGTATCTTCTAAATTCAAAATGGAGTCGACCTTTCAGTTGAAGCCATATTTGTCAGCCTTGGGTATGCCTTTAGCATTTGACTCAAAAAATGCTGATTTTACAGGCATGGACAAAGATAAAGAAATTAACATTAGTGAGATTTTCCATAAAACCTTTGTTGATGTCAACGAAGAAGGAACTGAAGCTGCCGCAGCTACGGGACTCGTTGTAGAGGCGGTGTCCCTTACACCAGAGTTTCGGGCAAATCACCCTTCTCTGTTTTTTATTCGAGATTCGGTTAATGACGTCATTCTGTTCGCTGGGAGATTTTATAAACCTGCTAGCGTCTCTGTAAAGGACAAACTTTAGTTTAGAATAATGTAATCTACAAAATGTTCATTTAATTGATGAAGAACTTGGCATTTCTGCTTATCATTATGAATCATGATATTATGTTGGATCGTTTATTTAACTTGTTTATACTAGAAAATCAAATATGTTTACAAATGTTTTAGATAAAAAAAACGTGTTCATGATTAAACACCATTATAATCAACAGTTTTGGCTGAATTTCAAATATTTCCATTTCTAATTTTTTTCTCTGTGATAACTCTTTGAAAGTTAGCGGAGTTGATATCTTGATAATTCTACCGGAATGTAAATTAGGCAGGTCAATAGGTCAGGAGCTAAGGAGACCTAATATGCATGCAAATTCTCGTGCGCATCTGTCTTTGCGTCTGACGCTAAAGGAGGACAAATATGCATAAAAATCTCGGCTGCCTTGTGTTTTTTACGAAAGGACTATTGATATTGACATGGGAGTCCTCGTAGTGTAATTTACATCTATGTCTACATTTTAAAGTCTAAATCTACAATTTTATTTCACAATGAAATGGAAATAGAAGGAATCACTGTTTAGATAGTATAGTATGCCAGGGACATCAACGATAGTGGGAAACATGGGATAATTTATGCATAACGGGCTATCCCATGTTTCCCACTATCGTTGATGCCCAGGCATACTATACTAACTAGATAGTGATTCCTTAACAAAACTTGATGCTTAACTGAAATACACTAGGATGCATAATTGTGTACATCCGTTTAGATTTTATTGAACGGAGTGAAAAAAAGACAATGCCCTTGACCTGATCCTGACCTTCCTCCCAAAATTAAATGATTAATTTTATCTTTTGAATACCATCACCAAGTACTATATATTATAGTAATTTTGTCTTCTAGAGTCTGAAAATTTCATTATTCAAATACAATACATATGAGAAGAATCCCTGCTAAAAGGTTGCAGATATAGTGTGCATGACCAAGTCTTAAAATGCTTCAGATTTTTACATGAGTCTCGGATAAAATTTTATGATTATCTTCTTTAGACTCGATGTGTTGCAAGTAAAGCCGTTGAAGTTGGTACATGTAGCAAGTAAAATAACTTTTCAACACGGTATGTACCAATTTCAGATTTCCGGATAGAGGAATGTAGAGAAAATACATCCTCATTCAACTGGAAAGTCTCGTCAATGTTAATGTATTATAGTATTTTTTGCTACATTGTTGAATCTCAGCCAATCAAAGCGACAGAAATTATCCAATCATATACAAATTTATTATGTTTATTATCTTCATTTCTTCTACGATTACAAAATGACGTTCTATATGAAAATAATGTCGTTAGTTTGTGGCCAAAATAAAGAAGATTATAGTTTTTGTCCATGAACAATATGGACAACCCTTGTTATTATTTGTTAAACATGTTTAATTATTATCATTTTTTATCATTATTATTTTTACATATCATCTGGATGATTAAACGTATTAAGACATCGTTACATTGTTCAAATCTTTCTCGAACGTTTTATCAAAATGTGGAGAAACATTATGTAAAATGTATTTTTTTGTAAATTTTTAACAGGATAATAGATTTAAACTCCTCTGTAAATCGAAACTTGATATTTCTCGTCACGGTCGTAAATTGGTGCCATATTTAGAACTGCGCGTTTCATACAAGGAAGTCTAAATATGCAAATCAAAAACTGGTTGGACCTTTTTTTCTTGCTGCATTTTCTTGAAATTTTTAAAATATGTCTTTTTATCAATATTTCATGTTGTACAACAGAAGAGTTTTAATACTATATGTAGTATATACGAGGGATGATCAAAAAGTTTGCGAACTATCTCTATATTTACAAAACCACAATTCAAATCAGAAGGAAATTTGGCACACATAAAGTCATACACATGTTCTATAGCATATGTAATGGAACGTTTTCCCCCGTGTTAGAGACGTCCCAATGTGAAAATGACGTCATAAGGTAGATCAATTGTATCAAAAAATGGTTGACTCAGTCGTATTCGAGAAACGAACGGCTGTAAAGTTAAACGTATATCTTGGAAATTCCTTTGTAGAAGTTTATAATAATTTGTATACGGTTTATGAAGACAAAAGTCTTGCCAGAAGTTTTGTCATTAATTGGATTGATTGTTTGAGTGAAGGAAGGGAGATGTTTAGAATTGATGTTTGCTCTGTTGCCCAGTGAAAGCAAACTTGGAGAGAGACCTATCTTTGTTAAGCAATTTGATATAAAAGATCGCCAACTTACAGTTAGAAAAATAGATGAATATCTTTACAATAATATAATTATCACATCCCTAAAATATCGTTTACTTTAGACTTTAAACATATCAGATATGATAAAGTGAAGGTACCCATACTTTATCCACATGAAATAAACGACGCTCAAAAGACAGAGGACTTGGGTTTTGATGGTCACCATGCTCATTCTGCAAAAGGATATCATAATCAACCCATACTATTTCAGAGATTATGTAATTTCTGACAATTAGACAGTTTTTGTTAGAAAAAAATAACTTGCATGGTTAGAAATATGATTCAGAAAAAAAATTAAGCTCCTGTGACAGAACGCTAAGGAGCATGTCACGTGACCGCCTATATCACGTTTATTACCGTTTATATCATCTTTTATACATTTAATTCTGTATTTATTGTTTTAACAGTTTATTAATAGTTTATTTTTTCACTCATCTTTTTAAGATATGTGAAAACAAAAAGAGAAAGCTTCACGTATGATTCGAACTTTCTCTCCATAGCGCAGGTTTTAGCACAAGACCGACCGCGTTGATCACTACGGTTTGTTCCCGTTTTGCACACATTTGAATTTCAGATATAGAAAAAATGTGTGCGAAACGGGAATTTGACCAGGTGAGGTAATTAGTTAATTGGTATAGTCTATACCAAAGTCGGTAGATATGGTAAAGGTGAACCTATAATAGGAGAGAATTGAAAAATACAAAAATTATTATGTGCATTACAAGTTTTCAATTATTTCAATATTTACTTTAAATCTATATATATATAGAATTATATATATATATATATATATATATATATATATATATATATATATATATATATATATATATATATATATATATATATATATATATATATATATATATATATATAATATTAATTCATACTAAATAATTTAATCATGAATAGTAATCGGTTGTCAATTTCTGAATTATCTTATTATATTATATTTTATGAATAAATATTCATATACATTAAATTAATATCTATTCTTCCAGTTCATGTTACATAGGTAAATCCAGGTAAATCCTAACCAGAAATCAGACTATAATCAGGTTGGAGAGAATACTCGAAATCGCTTATTATCCGTGAAATCGCGTACAATACCCGATATGAGGGTATCGTTGAATCCGCGAAATCGGGTATAGGCGGTGTAATCACCTAATAAAATTTAAACAATGGAATGGCGCATGTTGTAGAGTTAACTTTCATCTAGATACACATGTTTTCTAAAAATTAGAATATGGGCGACAGGATTAATGCGCACACGACAACAAATACCCTTGGAGCTTAGTACATTTCATGATCTGCACCCAAACAGGTGTTCGTTTTGATTTATATTTTTTATAATGTTAAAAGTATTTGCATCTTCTTCATGGTCATACCCAACACAACAGAAATTTTAAATATCAGAATTCGGGAATTTATAATAACACTACATCAACACGACAAACATGAACAATTCGTTAATAAATCAAATTATACTGAAACACATTTCACACACAAAATGCCATGTGTAAACAAGGGACTGTCTATCGTATCCAATTATGCTTCATTTATTGCCTTCACATTTATCTGTACATAAAATCAATTTCATTAAAAATGTTTAAATTATGTAATGTAAAAATGTTTCAAAATTCTCTTTTTTAAAAATCGTTTTGATCATTCATACATATTTGCAGAATATGTCTCTAACATTTTAGATGAGACAGTAATAATTTCAAGAATCCATCTAATGAGAGGAGTTAAATATTGATAGTTTTTATTTCGCAGAGTCATCAATATTTTATCATTCTTTTGTGTGTGTGCGTGAAAAGCTGTAACGGTTGTTAAGAGTTTTGAGCTTACATGTAATGACGTAATTGAATGTCACGGTTATATATTTTTAATTGTAGGGAAGATTTATTCATCAAATTAAAATTATATTTTCCGACATTGCCCTCTTGGACGAATATAATTCATCATATCTTCAAAATATTCATGCTTTAATTGTTTATATACCGAAACAATCGAGGTAAACAAAAAAGCAACATGCTATTTTCTAAGACAACATGATACTACAAGTATTGAAAATAACTGACATTCATGTTTATTTCTTAAACACATTATTTCATCATAGATGAGTATTAGAAAAGTTAATGCCATAAGTCAGTATCACAGATATAATAACTAAAAGAAAAGAAAGATGACAGAGGATTATTAAATTTTTCTTCCCCTGTCGCTTGACATCAAATGGTACAACGAAATTTGTTGACAAACCCGTCGTCATCAATTTGCACGTGTTTTTTTTTTTTAGGCCTGTCCTCACCTGACTTCATATATTTCACGGTTGAGTAATTCTGAACACTGATTTTGATGCATAGTAACATACATTCTCATCTGACCAATTTTCGTATTTTTTGGTGATGCGGTCAAAAAAATTTCAAAAATTATGTAACCTTGTATTTGTTTTTTCCTTTCAGTATAATTGAGAAATCAATGTATTGTTAGCACATGAAAAGATGTACACATTTGACTTTTATTTATAACCTTCCCTTCTCTCCAAAAAAATTAAAGAACCAGAAAAAAAACTTTTCACGTGTCTTCTCTCTCTCTCAATTTTCAAAAAAAAAAAATGCATGAAAAAAGGTAAAATAGCATATCTTGCATCGATCAAAATGCAATCAAAACATTTGTGGTGGCCTTGAAAGAAAATTTCTATGCTAAGTTGACATTTAAAAAAATTCTATTAAAAAATACTCACCTTAAATTATTTATTTTCAATTTGTTTTACCATGTGTGTTTATTTAATCTTATTTCATTTTCTTCTTTATAATAACCTTTGTTTTTCTATATCTAATGTAAGTGACCTTAGTATTATATCGTGGAATGTTTGTCGTTCAAGTTAGAAAAATTAACAGATGATGAATTTTTGACAATTATTAATTCATTTGATATCATTTGTCTCTGTGAAACATGGATAAGTAAAGATGATTCGTTTGAGTTAGAGAATTACGATAAAATTGTTATACAAAGAGAAATCAAAGGTGGAGGTATTGTCATTTTATATAGAAATACACTGCCTTTCAAAGTATCTGTAGTAGATATTATTTTTGATAGTATTGTATGGTTAAAACTATGTACCGTAAATCAATGCAGCAACAACAATTTTTTATATTTAGCATTTTGTTATATACCACCGAATAATAGTGTTTTTTACGATTCACTTGACATTGATCTGTTTCAATTATTAGAGGAATCTTACTGTAAATTCAAAGATAGTGGGGAAGTTTATATTTTTGGAGATTTTAACGCTAGAACAGGTGAATGCATCGATTACATTGCTAACGATAAGTTACCTCAAGATATGCTTAACGAGAATACTGTTTTGGTTTATGAAGAAGATTTTGATTTGAATTTTCCCAAAAGGCAAAATACCGATAAGATATGCAATGTATTTGGTAGGAGACTGATTGATGTATGTAAATCTACAGGTTTGAAAATTGTCAATGGTAGAATTCCTAATGATGAACACGGAGGTTTTACATTTCATAATACAAATGGAAGTAGTTTGATAGATTATTTATTATGTGAGTCAAATAATATAGATAAAATCACTGACTTTTCTAGCAGTACTTTTACACCTTTCTCTGATCACTCACCCGTATCGTTCAGAATTACATGTAAAGGTAGGATAGACACTGATAAAAATGACACACAATGTAAACAAAACACGGGCAGGGCAGCGTGTAAATCAGTCAAGTGGAAAAACGAAAACAGTGAGTTGATATTTGATAAATTGGTAGAGAACTATGATATACTAAGTAATATTGTGGACGTAAAAATTACAAACTTGAGGGATGTGAATGTATGTGTAGATAAATTGTGCGAAACAATAAATATGCAGGTATTAGCTTATTGTGAAGTCAGGGAAAACGATAGCCATGAAGCACCAGCATTTAGATCAAAGCATCCTAAACGTCATACAGAAGATAAACCATGGTTTACTAATGAATGTAAAGATTTATATAAAAAATATATGCTTAGTTTACAAAACTTTAATTACAATAAGTCAGAAGAAAATCGGAGAATTCTATGTAACGATAAAAATATCTATAAAAAAACAGAAAAGAAACTTAAACGCCAGTACAAACGGTATGAGGGAAATATGCTAGACGACTTGAGAAAACATAATACAAAACATTTTCATTCTCTTTTTAAAAAGAAAAAAAAGCGCACACATACTTCTCTGTCCAATGAAGATTTTTTGAACCATTTTAAAGATCTAGTATCTACAACAAATGCTGAGTTAGATAATGATAGCATTTTGGGTATGGATCCATCGTATGAAGAATTAGACCAAATAATCAGCGAAAAGGAAATTGAAGATGCAATAGGTAAACTTAAGCTTAATAAGAGCTGTGGTGAGGATTATATCCTAAATGAGGTTTTTATTAATTGTAAAACAATTCTATTACCACTTTTACACAGATTATTTAATAATATTTTTGAGAGCGGATACTATCCGGAGTCCTGGTCAAAAGGGTTTATTGTCCCAGTGTACAAGAAAGGGAATGTTAATGATACAAATAATTATAGAGGAATAACTATTTTGAGCTGTTTCGGAAAGTTATTTACTACAATTCTTAATAATAGAATCTTACGGTGGGAGAAAACCTATGGTATTTTGTCTGATGCACAATTTGGTTTTAGAAAAGGGTTGTCAACTGTTGACGCAATATTTGTATTACAATCACTTGTTAACAAATACTTGAGCAAGAAAAAGCGTTTATATTGCTGTTTTATTGATTATCAGAAAGCTTTTGACTCTATAGATAGAATTAAACTGTGGAGGAAAATATTTAATATTGGTATTCAAGGGAAAATGTATAAAATAATCAAAGCATTGTATCAAAGTATAAAATGTTGTGTGAAATACAATGGCTTATTTATTGAATATTTTACTAGTAATGCCGGACTAATGCAAGGCGAATCACTCTCCCCTTTACTGTTTTCATTATACGTAAATGATTTTGAGATGCAATTTATTAAAGAAAATTGTCAATGTATAGATGTACAAGAAATAAGTTTGTTTCTCCTGATGTATGCAGATGATATGGTGATTATGTCTGAAAGCCCAGAGGGTTTACAACAATTGTTGAATTCATTATGTAATTATACTACTGTGTGGAATCATAAAGTTAATATTCAGAAGACAAAAATAATTATTTTCAGAAATGGTGGTAAGATTAGAGAGAATGGAAAATGGATTTATGGTAACGATATAGTTGAAATTGTTAACGAGTTTAATTATCTTGGAATGTTATTTAATTACAATGGAAAATTTTTGAAAACTCAAAAACATGCCGCAGAGCAAGGTAGAAAAGCTTCATTTGCTGTATCTAATTCATTAAAAGCACATGCATTCAATGTTGAAACGCAGTTATCGGTCTTTGATACTTACGTAAGTAGTGTACTTTTATATGCATCAGAGGTATGGGGATGGCATAAAGCTACTGATATCGAAAAAATCCACCTTAACTTTTGTAAAAGAGTCTTAGGAGTGGGTCAGAAAACAGTTAATAATTTCATATATTGTGAATTAGGAAGATATCCACTAGCAGTAAAAATGAAATTAAAAATTTTTAAATATTGGCTCAAGTTAAGAGGGACTGATAATTGTATAATTAGGGCCTGTTATGTAGATATGGTTTTACGTAACGATAAGTGGATTATGTGTATTAAAGAAGAGTTGGAGAGACTAGGTTTGAGCTATTTATGGGAATCTAACATTGTTGATAATTGTACATATAAAATAATTGAACAAAGGATGACTGATATTTATAGACAAAACATTTTTTCATTTGTATCTTCATCTTCAAAAGGACAATTGTACCAATATGTTGTGAATGATTTTGTCTTACAAAGATATTTAACAAAACCTATTGATGATAGATATAGGAGAATGCTTACCAAGATTAGATTATCAGACCACCAATTAAAAAATGAAACTGGTAGATATAATGATACACTTAGATCTCAAAGAATTTGCACACTTTGCGCCTGTAATGATATCGAAGATGAATTTCATTTCATATTAAAATGTCCATTTTTTGAAAATTTGAGAAGTATGTACATTAAGAAATATTATTATGTCAAACCAAGTGTTTTTAAAGTTGTACGTTTAATGAGTAGCGAGAATGTTAAAGAATTATCTAATTTGGAGAAATTTTTATATAAAGCTACTGCTCTACGAAAGTCGAATTTGTAACTACTATTGATATCTATATCCTTTGTGTATTTTTGTATATATAATATTTATTCTGTTCTCTTTATTGTGTTTATATGTTGTACATGTAAATCTGATGAGCCTTTGGCTTAAAGAATAAAAGAAAGATATCGAAGAGATATACAATCATGACTTGCTTATACTTAATTTTCCAAGCGAGGAATAATTTATATTTCACGTAAAAGGGACGCCATACATTTTCAGTAAAAGGACATAACACCGCCTTTGTCGTTTCATTTCTTTAAAGTTTCATATTTTGTGAATAATGCACAAATTAAAAAATTAAATTCATATAATACTTTATTGGGAAAAAGAAGACAAACGAAGTGTGGTTATTTGTTTTTAGAAATTATAATGAAAAATATTAACGCGATCGTGTCTCCTTTGTTACCCCAGCAGTGCTTGTCGTGTGATTTTAAAATTATTTGACAACCATATAAATTAGGTTTAATAAAAATAAATTCCCAAGATACCGCTGAACAAGTAACAGTTACTGGCATAATGCGCCGTTGCATTATTCTTTTGTTTTTATAGAAAGTTGCACGGAATACCCGATTTCGCGGATTCAACGATACCCTAATATCGGGTATTATACGCGATTTCACGGATAATATTAAATACCCGATTTCGAGTATTCTCTCCAACCTGATAATTGTTATCAAAACACATTTCACACCTATTGTTCTATACCTAATTATCAAATGTGTGCAAAACGGGAACACACCATCACTACGTTACGAAGTATGTGAGTCATCTATGTCCATCAGTCTGATTTAAACTAGAGGTATTGTGAGCAATGAGCTCACTCAATGATACCCCCAGGTATCAAGCGGGGGGTATAATGAACGGGTTTGTTGAAG
>NW_026936743.1:0-7499 GCF_032062105.1 Saccostrea cuccullata
AAAAAAGTTAAAAATGATTACCATTTCACTTCTTTTGTGTTACTTACCTATATAAGATATAGAATATGTACAATCGATTAAATATACTTTCTAAACCTCGAAATTTAGGCTTAAAGAACGTTCCTTTTTCTTTATTGTATTGAAGCTATTACACCTATTTAATGAAACATTCCAAAGAAAAGGCGCGCAGATTAACTTGTGGCGTTTGGCGCGAAATTATAAATAGTGGCGCGCCTTTCGTGATTCTTAGACAGGTGTATTGTTGAAGAAGTATATTCAAGTACATTTAGAGCAGTGGACTCAACACGTAATTTAAGCGTGTTGGGAATAAAGAGGAAAAAGCGCGTTGGATTTTCACTCTGGCGACCTGGGTTCAATCCTCTTTGTGACCCAATTTTTTTATCACTTTTTCAGCTCGATTTTAGGTTCTTTTCCTGAATGGACGGAAGACCTCTCGTTGCTCGCAACGAGATCGTTTCTAGTTCAATAGTAGTTCCATACATGGAAAAGGAATTTTCCTTTCTGTTCAGAATTTTTTAAATATTTCCTCTCAGGCCATTTTGACAACTCTGATGCCAGTGCCTGGTAAATTTTATATACTTTGTAAATAAATAAATAAAGGTTTTTCATTTTTTCCAATGCATAGGGGGCTACTCTCTGGGTTTTACAAGAGATGTTTAAAAAGACATTCGTGTCAGCTAATGTGACCAATATTGTTTAACACTTTCTTATTAATATTTTTTCATGAATGCAAATATCTGATTATTTTACGAAGGAGCGTACATGTATATTGATTTTTAATATACCGAAAATCGCTATTTCTGGGGATTGCGTAATTCTAAAAAAAATTCAAATAAATTTCAAAGGTAAATTAAACAAAGGATGCTTGGTATTAAAATATTATTTCAAATCAGTAGAATTGAATGCTATTGACGACATCTGAATAATCAGGCTATAAAAGGCTTATATGCCAACTTTGGTCATCTGCACTTTAATTTTAAACACGACAGGATTTGTAATTTTTTCTGTATAGATTAATAATTTCTATATACTTTGGAAACTCAAATGAAATATTTTAATACACTTTTCTCGAGCTCTTTTCTGCAGTTTTCCTGAAATTTTATGTGGGTCCGAGGTGTTATTTGACTTTAACAGTGATTCTCTACGTTGCCATTAATTTGATTTGTTTGTGTGTGTGTGTGTGGGGGGGGGGGTTATTTTTATTCTTAACGTATTTAACGTTGGAGTTGAATCTTGTATATTATTCCAAGAACTTAAGATTGATTGTGACATTTGGATGAAAGGTCAAGGTCATTAAAAAGCACCACCTCTTTAACTTCTAACCTGTCAACCGAAATAAACTCTGAAAGGTGTTTCTAGATACATGTACATGTACTTCATGTTTCTTTTTACCTTTGGGTCAAGGACAAAGGTTAAAGTCGATTTCAAGTTTATAGGTCAAGGTGATTTTGGTAAATAGCTAATATCAACATTTTATTCAGGTTACCAATGACCTTGACCTCAGTTTCAAGGTCAAGGGTCAAAAGATCTGCATGCTTCAGTATGTTACATGTCTTGACATTTAGAAGTTCTTAATTGTGCATGAACATCAAACACTCAAGTATACTGTCTTTTAATACATTGTGTGCGGTCGCATGTGCATGCACGTCCATGCATTTACTTTTGATAGTAGTATGATGTAGGCAATCATTATATCTATTCATATTTGAAATTTCACCCTGTATTATTGAGAACCAAGAAAGATGTAGGCATTTAAAGTTTTAGCCAATCAGATTGCAGCACACGTGCATGTGCGTACGTTCATGATTATTCTTATATATCATGCTGTAGATCTTCATAATGTAAGACTTTGTTCAAAATTTCAAAGGATTTTGTCAGAAAACAAAATAGGTATTTAGACTTTTAGTTTCAGCCAATCGCAGCGAAGGGCACCTGCATGCGCGTGAGATCTTGCTATTTTGACCATGTCATCATGTCTATACTACTATTATATCCTTATATTATGAGTTTCAAAGCATTTCATCCAATATTTAAAAAGTTACGGCTAAATCTATTATATTGGTCATTTCACGTGTTACACGTGCGCGCACATGCACGCACGTGCGCGCAAAATGACCTTCGTTCCGCACATCTACATAACATACCTAGTGACCCTAAAAAGGTTTCACCTAGATCGGATGAGTAGTTTACGAGAACACTCGCGGACAAAAAAGTACCGGAGAACAAAGAAAAAATTCAGAAAAAGTAAAAACAATATGTTCCCAAACTTCGTTTGGGAACATAATCAATCAAATCGCACGTGACATTAAGAACGTCTAGATGCATGTATGTACCTGCCGCCACAAAGTATTATATTGTTATAGTTTCTGGCTCCTGTTTGTATGGAATTTAATCGCTGTTTTGAATCGAACTTGGTTAAGCATTATAGAATGTAAAATTATGGAAGAACTTAAGTATGCAGCGGAATTTTTGAAATAGAAATTCAGACAAAAATCTGCTCAAAAGCTTAGAATCGAACCTCCTTAAATATTTTGTCGTTAAATAGGTTACTGTATACATAATTTAATTAGCATATACTGTACGCATATATCTTACCGGAGTGCACAAATCTTAATTATTCATCTTAAATCAATCTAAAACTTGCAGTTGTCCAACAACAGACCTTCATGCCGATGCTTCATAAAGATGCTATTTAAAAAGATTAATCAATAGAGTTCAAAGGAAACAATCTCCGTTATACTACAAGATGCAATCTGATAGATTGTATCCTAAAGCTCTTTAAGAGAGTGTAGAAATGGTATAACTGAAAGTTTAAAAAAAATTATACTGAAGATAAAAAGCCTTGAAATCGATCACATAGCTTTCTCGTTAATAAACTATATATTCAAAGTTACCTAGAATGAAATATTTCTTTTTTGAATAAATTACAATGTTGGAACATATTTATCGATTATACCGAAATTTTCAATTAAAACAACGTAATCATGGTAATGTGCATTTATTTACTCAATTAAAAATTTTGGTAAAAATTGATGAGCAAGTCATCTTTTCTAGTTTTATCATTGTTCTATTTTTAATTCCAAGGAATTTTTAAAATTTAAAGCAAAATTTTATCGCTAGGCACCTGATGCCACCTCTGGATTTTATAGCGGTGGGTGTGTAATGTCCTGTTTATAAATTTGTATGGTTTTTAGATTTTTAGAGCTCCGTCACTGTGCGTTACATTTACCTTTATACGTATATACCAAAATACCGTTCAGACCCAACCTGTTACCCAAGCAGTCCCAAAAATCAGTCCCCAGTGCTTTGGGACCGCTGTGGGACTTGAGTAGTCCCAGGAAGCAGTCCCCGGGACTGCCCTGGCTGTGACTGCTTTGTGTCAGGTTGGGTCTGATCGGTACTGTAACCTCTTAAAATGAATTTAGAAGTAATGTTTGCATAAGCCAGTAATGAGGCATGTAAAAAAATCAATAAAAAAATAAACAAGAGGCCCAGGGGCCACATCGCTCACCTGAGCACATCGACTAGGAAAACACACAAAGATCAGAATTGAAAAGTTACTGAGGGGGTGGGAGTAGGGGGTAAGGGGCTTGAAATTTAATACTACTTGAGAATGCCTCCATATCAATTCTGCATATAACTTCTCGAGAAAGTTCTTAAGTAAAAGATTTTTATAGATTTTTAAAAATATTTTGTTTGTATATATTTGTAATCATTTCCCTCTCTACCCCAAAGGGTACTCATGATTTGAACAAATTTAAATCTTCAATTAATGAGGATTCTCACATTTCAATATGACTTAACATACTGTGGAATGGGATATTTCATCCTTTATTTTTCTATGTAAAACTTTGATTCACCAAAATTTCCTACCCTTGGTGGTTATGATTTGAACAGAATTTAATTCTACATTAAATGCTTCCATATGTACTAGTATTACTTATAATGCTACAAAAAATATGCTTTTTTTAATATGTATTTTAATTCATGGCCTGGGTAAGGGTGACCAACGAAATCCACGAACATTGGACCCCCACGAACAATGATGATCCTACAGTAGTTTTTCTGTCATAGAGATTTTCCCCTTAATTTCCTATGTGAAACTTTGATCCACCATTGAGACCCTTCCCTACCCTTGGGGGTTATGATTTGAACAAATTTAATTCTACACTACTTACCTGAGGATGCTTCCATATAAATATCACTAATCATGGATTTGCTATTCTTTAGAAAAAGATGTATTTCCTATGTATTCCTATGTAAAACTTTGTGGCCCTACCCTTGCCCCGGGGGTCATGAATTGAACAAACTTGAATATACACTACCTGAGGATGATTCCACAATAGTTTCATCTTTCCTGTCCCTATGGATCTGGAGAAGATTTTTTAAGATTTTTCCTTTTTATTCCTATGCAAAACTTTGATCGGCCATTGTGACATCACCTCTGCCCCGTGGGTCATGATTAGAACTTGAATATACACTACCTGAAGATGATTACACATTAGTCTCAATTTTCCTGGCCCAGTGGTTCATGAGAAGAAGACTATTTAAAAATGCCGTTAATTTTTTACTAATTCATAATTATCTCCCCTTGGAAGAAGGCATGACACTTCATTTGAATGAACCTGAAACCCCTTAACTCAAGGATACTTTGTACCAAGTTTGGTTGAAATTGGGCCAGTGGTTCTTGAGAAGAAGATGAAAATGTGAAAAGTTTACAACGACGCCAACGACAACAACGACAGACAACGGACAATTTTTGATCAGAAAATTGCCTTCAGCTCAGGTGAGCTAAAAAACAAACAAAAAGTCCATGTCCACATTGCTCATCTGAAAAGCTTTGACCATGCTGTTCTTTACCAGATTTTATTGTGACCCCGCAATAACCCACCGGTCATAATTTGAACAATTTAAAATATACACTACCCTAAGATACTTCCACATAAGTTTCAGCTTTTTTGACCCAGAGATTTTTGAAAGGAAGATTTTAAAAGGTTTTTTTTTTCTATATTTTGCAATGTAATTTGATTTCATATTATAGCTCCGCCCTTTCCCCGGGGATCATAATTTTAACAATTAGGAATCTACACTACCCAAGGATCCTTCCAGTAAATATAAACTTTTCCTGCCCAGAGGTACTCGAGAAGATTTTTAAAGTCTTTTTTTTTCTTCATATTTTAATGAAAAACTTGGATTCCATATTTAGGCCCAGCCCTACCCCAGGGGGTCATGATGTGTACAATTAAGAATCTACATTACCCCAGGATGCTTTCACATTAGTTTCAGCTTTTCTGGCCCAGTAGTTCTTGAGAAGCAGATTTTAAAAGTTTTTTCTATATACATGTATTTCAATGTAAAATTTGGATTTCAAATTGTGGCACCGCCCTACTCCCATGGGTCATGATTTGAACAATTAAGAATCTAATTACCCCAGGATGTTTCCACATAAGTTTCAGCTTTTCTGGTCTAGTAGATCATGAGAAGATTTATTCAATGTAAGACTTGGATTCTTGGATTCCCTACTGTGGCCCCGCCCTACCTCCAGAGGTCATGATTTGAAGAATTTAAAATCTAGACACTATCCAAGGATGCTTCCTCATACGTTTCAGTTTTTCTGGCCTAGTGGTTTGTGAGAAGAAGGTTTTTGAAGATATTTCCTATGTACTTTAATGTAAAATTGCCCCGCCCTATCCTTGGGGGTCATGATTTGAATAACTTAGAATCTACACTACCTCGGGACACTTTCACGTAAATTTCAGCTTTTCTGGCCCAATGGTTTTTGAGAAGAAAAATGATTTAATGACCCCACCCTATTTTTGTCTTTTCTTGATTATCTCCCCTTGTGAGAGGGCGTGACCCTTCATTTTAAATTAAACCTCCCTTTACCAAAAGATGCTTTGTAACTAGTTTGGTTAAAATTGGCCCAGTGGCTCTTGAGAAGTCGAAAATGTGAAAGTTAACAGACAGGCGGACGACGGACAAAGTGTGATCAGAAAAGCTCACTTGAGCCTTCTGCTCAGGTGAGCTAAAAATGATAATAATCTGAGTAAATGAAAAAAAAAATACAACCTGACTTCAATGGAAAAAAATATTTACTGTGGGAAAGAAAGTAAAATTTTCTTAATAACATAAAAATTTGATTTACCATTGGCAAAAATGTGAATTTATGGTTTAATATTACAATCAAAAATTAAAGATTTGCTTACTTTAAATATATTTTTAATCAGAAGGATGCACTGTCGTTAATAAGCATATAGTTTTATAGTAGCATTTTATAAATGTATAACATGTCAAGTTCTTTGATAAATGTACGCCTTCCTAATCATTTGAAACACATTAAAGTTCATGAAAATGTTCATCTGCAGATATGTAGCTCGCTGATCTGAAACATAAGGAAGGAAGACCATTCTGTTGATATAAGCTATACTTCTGCTGCTGGAAAAGGCGTGAAATATTTGTGAAATATGTCTGAAAGTGCAGTCTATCGACAAAATGTCTGGGTTTTTTTAATGTTCTAATACAATGTTAATTTGACAAAGAATGAATTTATTTTAAAAAAATCCTATAACGAAATTTTTTTTATATTACATTATACTCTATTCCTATATAATAATTTGTTTAAGTCATTTTCTTTATACAACACAATGCATTGAAGTAAACATAAAACACACGTCTTCAAACATCATTTCGAATGAGCGTGTAGACGTTTTTAAAAAACTGCTTCACAAAACAAAAATATGATTGAAACAAATTCAAATCAATAATATGCAAATACAGTGGCACGTTATCCTTTTCGATGAAGGGTTTCGCCATTAAGATTTTATCTCTTTAATTGCCAAGAATAATAGAATGCAAACAGATAATTTCAACAGAGTCCTTTCCATAAATCGTTTTGATAACATTTAGGCTTTAATTGATTTGAATCTAAAGAATAACTTATTTTGCCAATCAAAGATTCGGGGATATATAGTTTTTGCCCTGTCCATCCGTCTGTTTGTTTGTCCGCAAGAACTTTAACCTTGCCCATAACCTTTGACTATGTAGGGCTATGGCTTTCATATTTCACAGGTGTATTACTTGTGACAAGATCTTTCTTTGTATATTACTAAAATTTTCCCCTTGACCTAAGAGTTTGACACACTTTTTACAAACTTCACTTTGGCATAACTTTTCAACAGTTGGTGCTAGGGCTTTCATCTTAGGCCAGGTTAAAGCTTTTGCGGACAGACAGACAGATGGATTGACAGGACAAAATCTATATACCTCAAATCTCTGATAAGGGAAGCATAAAACCCCTTCCCTATTTTCTGATGAAAAGAACATATGAACTATTGAAACATTGAATGTGAACAGAACTCATCATATTACCTTCACAAATAAGATTTGTTTGTGCTCGTAATATTCAGAAGGTATCGTTGAGGTTACGTGTTTTTTTAATTAAAGAAAATCAAGAATCAAGTTGGGGGAAAAAAATGATT